>NC_056747.1:1233514498-1233706998 GCF_019279795.1 Protopterus annectens
GGTTTCTGCCCTTTGGTTTCATTCCCATATTTAACACTCCTAGATTCTGAACTTTTAATTGTTCTCACATTTCTTCATATGGTAGAATTTACCACATATATGAGACTTCACTTTCTTGGGTTTAGACAAATCATTACCATTTTGCATGTCAGAGACCATTTCAAACATTTAACTTTTTTTCTTCTGGGTTTTTGGCCCTGATCCTCTGCTTGCTGACCAACAGACCCTCTTTTGGACATTTTTTTCATTCATTCCTGTCACTGTGCAAGAACCAAGAGAGAGGGGTCTTCATCTGGGCAACTATCAGGGATGGTTCAAAGATTTTTCCAAGTTTTCCCCTGTCCTTAATAGGACTGGGAGGGATCTGCAATGGGCTATCAGTGAAGGGTGTCACCTATTTCATAAAATGGATTGCTTCCAAGCAGTTTTGACCCTCCCCCACAACATGACTGGTGAGCTCTTCGTTCTCCACCAGGGAAGACTACACATATGCCTCTGAGTGTGCACAAACCCTCTATTCCTCTGGGATAGGGGTGAGTGAACCACACCCATTTATGTCTCTTTTTCTTTCTCTGGCACCTCCAGTGTTAGTGCCACTAATCAAACCCCCAATCATCTGGGTCACAGCCAGGACTCCCTCCCTCTGTGCCATTAAACAAGGCTAAACATTTCAGTTTTGCACAGATTTTATATAACTATACACATGGCATAAAGTTTATTTTAACTTGGATTCTAAATAGATATTGGCTCGATAATCCAGCCTTTGGCTGAGACTACTGGTCTAGATGGGGGATTCATTTCTTTATGAATCTTGGGGGTAAATCATAAAAGAATGGAATCATGTAATGTACTAAATCCCTTGCTGAATAGTCCAAACAAAGCCTACTTTAGACCTAAAGAAGTAATCGATTTTGTAGTGCTTGCTAAAGGTGTGCACAGATGACCAAGTTGTTACCGTTAGTGTATTTCAAGGAATACAACCCTTTGCAAAAATCCACAGAAGTAGCCAGGGCACTGGAAGAGCAGTGTCTGACTTTGTCTGCAAGTGTCTTTTGTTAATCTCACAATAACAAAACAAAACAATACCAAGGGACAACCATTTAGAAATGCTTTACTTAGAAACAGATTGTCCCCTTTTCTTACATGCACAGGAGACAGAAAGTTGATTAGAAGTCTTGAATGCCTTTGTTCTGGCAATATAGTATCTGAGTTTCCTACGGACATCCAGAGGATATGGAATTCTCTCTGTGATTTTTTTGGCTCAGGGAAGGGAACAGGAGATGGTTTACTGTAAACTCTGAAATGACCCAAGGCATAAAAGGAAAGATCTGTTCTCAAAGTTAATCTATCACTGGGACTTTCCAAGATGGCCACACACTGTTCAACAGCCTAAATTCAGCTCTCTCAGGGTGAAAAAAGAATCTGATAAAGGCCAGTAATTCTGCCAGTTTTAGTAAAATCCCATTACTGGCTGTTAAGTACAATACCTGGATGCCAGAAGAGAAGAAACTTAGCCTGGATGAAAGTCAGCTAGAAAAGATGAACAGAAAGCACTGACTGGGAAGAATCCTGCAGTTGTTCAGCAAAAACAGTTCAAGCTGCAGCTTTGATACAAGAGATGGCTTCCAATAATTTCCTGGAAAAAAATCAAATGTGCTCAAAGCTGATTAAAATAAATAAAACACCGAAGGGGTGTATCATCTCAAATAACAAAAGGCTGAAAAAAATGGGAGAAGCTTTAAACAGCTCTTCAGATGTACTGATAAAACAAAAATCAAAGGCCAAAATGAAGAAAAAAGGCTGGATGAGTATGATACTGCTCAAGAACAGCTGATGAAAGAACAGTAGATGTAGAAGACAGAGCACATAGAGAAAACTTGAGATTTTCTGCAATCCCAGAGAAACAGGAAGGAATAGACAATATTAACATTATGTCAGCACAAATAAGTAACTGGACTGATATTCCACAGCAGTTAACTGAAAGGGCATATCATATGTATGCTCCAAACCTCACTATGAGAAAGCAGCTAACACCTGTACTAGTAAAGATGAAATCCTACCAACAGAAAGAGTTGATCCTGACAAAACTGTGACAGAAGGGCAAATATTAAAATTGGAGACAGCAGGATGTTTACTGAAAACTATCATTAACTGACACCAAGTAGGACAGAAGCAAATTTATTCCAGCAATCAATGAATGTCAAGAGGCAGGCACCTAGGGAATGCCAAGAGGCAGGAGTGAGATTCAAGCTGCTGTACCCAGCTGTCTTTACAATATTTTTTTCTGGAGGATCAACATCATTTTTTTATACAGAACAGCCTAGGGAGGAAATATAGAAGTTTGTCCAGCAAAAAGTGACACATCAAAGAGAAGGGAACTCTGCTTCTCATTCTTCTGATAACAAAAGTCATCAACATACTTTGCCAGTGAAACATTTTCCAATGCTCCAAAGGAAAATGTTTAACACACACAAAAAAACAAGGAATTGACTAGAAGAATCTGTAGTACCTTGGACATGAACTGTAGTCTGGGTTGGGAGATGGAGATGAACATGAAGAAGACCAGCAACACTGTAATTAGTGAATAAATGTGAGATTACAAAGCATCAATCACATTTAAAATATGGCTTTACAACAAAAAGTAGATGAGAAAGATTGGACTTTTGTTGATTTTGTTAAACTTGTGGAGGGAAGTCATATATCCCACTTCAAGTCATTAATGTTTGGAAGACCACTAAAAGGCAAAAAAAAAGAAGAAGAAAAAATAAATACAAGTAAAACAATTTTATGTAAACAGTATTTTTATAAAACATTTCATGATATAAATTGCATGTTGTATTGTAAAGAAGTTTCAGTGACTGTAGTATGTGATAAATGGGTCTATGTTATAACAGTGAATGATCAAAAGATTGAATGCTGTTATAACTAACCCAAAACAGTTAAAATGTAAATGAACTACCAGAACAGCGATTTTTTTTCCCCAGGGAAAAAAAATTGCTGTCCCCCCCCCCCAAAAAAACACACTAAACACTATTTTAAGTGGGGGACTGTGCCCCCACACCCCCCTACTTAAATATACCAACTCTGAGATTGCACTACAGTGCCGAAAACGGCAAAGGGATGGAAGCGGCCAAGCGACTTCTTTCCCAGGGAAAGAATTCACTTAAAAGCTGCTTCATCATTTTGCGTTTTCGACATTTACAGTTCGACCAAGACGCATTCGACAGAATGTGTCTTTGGTCTTCTGATAGGAACCCTGATAAACGTACAAAAGTAGACAAGTACTTTTTTCCTTTGTTAGTTTTAAGAAATGTAGGAATTACAATGTAAAAAGAGAAGAAAGGCTGGAGAAAAGTATGCTTAAGTTAACAGGCTGCAATCTAGGGCTGCTGGGGTGGGGGACGGGGAGTAAGAGTGCATTGATCGTAATATACATAGAGTTGAGATGCTTTCCTTTACTTTTGCATAGGTGAATGGATTAATGCATTTGCTTAATCTAACAACAAGTTTTTTTGTGTAAGCAAGTGGGTTTAAAAACAAGACACCACTGTGAATGTAATAAATAGTTTTCTTTTAGCAAACAAATGTTCAGTGTGAGTTGAGAAGTCTGCAGCTGAGGGCAGCTGCACATTCTGTTATGCTTCCATGGAAACAAGCTGGCTACAGGAGAAGGCAATAAATCTTGAGGCATCTGAACATTGTTTGCTGAGAAAAATGTAAAATTAAAAGGTATAAGGGGAAAACAGCTTAGTATAAAATTATCGGAAGTGAATGAGAGAGAGAGAGAGAGAAGCTTTTCTGATACCTAAATTCTTCAGTATATTTACTAGAACAGCTTATAATATACTTTTATTTAAAGAAGCCAGTGCACTTTTTTCTTAAGGCTAACATTTAATGTTTTCTGAAAACATACAAGTTGTTTTTCACATCTGGGAGGAGAATAAGGCTACTGTAAGAACAGACAATAATTAGTTTAAGTAGCAGCACAGGCTGTAACATGCAACTTAGCATGGATAACCTTATTTTAGAATAAACAGTCCAAATTAAACCTGTTAGCAAGCTAAAGGTGTTCCATGAAAGAAAAGGCAATGCTGTGAATAAATCATGAACGAACCACCATGGACATCCAAAAACTCTTGAAATCCTTTATTAAAATGAACCCTTGACAAAATATATAAAAACACAAAAAGGTCCACCATTCAGGATGGATAAGTGCTTTCGGGATTTCCCTTTCTCAGATCCTGTTGCAAATGAAAAACAAATGTCCCATTTAAGGAAGTCTTAACCAATCAAGAAGTTCACACAAACTGATACCTCCAGTGTAAGCCAGAGGTAAAACATCCTATCGGGACAGGATGGTAAAGTTGCACCCTGAATCCCGAAAGCACTTATCCATCCTGAATAGTGGACCTTTTTGTGTTTTTATATATTTTTCTACAAGGAAAAGGATTTTATTGAGGGTTCGTTTTAATAAAGGATTTCAAGAGTTTTTGGATGTGCATGGTGGTTTGTTTGTGACTTATTCACAGCATTAATTTTAGATTAGGAAATACATGGTGATGCAGCTGTTAATTTGGGACAATTGTTCCTACCATGACAGTTAAACTTCATTATCTGAAGATGTACATAGTTTTGTGTGTTTAAGTTAATGGGTTATGGGTGTTTTCTGAGGGGTGCTTTTTTTTTGTTTGAGGGGTTTGACTAAAATAAAAAGTTGCATAGGATCAAACAGAGATTACAAGAAACAACTGCTTAAAGGATCAAGGTGCCAAAAATTAGAGTATTTTCATTTAACAGAAAAACTGGAAATAGACATTAGAAAAAGCTGTCATATATAATAGATTATTAAAACTTCTTATCATAATGGCTGGACTATCCACATTATTTTGGAAAGTGAATGGCCTCACAGGTATAAACAAAAAATAAGAGTACTGATTTATACTAAGAATACATACTATGGGGGAGACACTTGGAAAGAAGTAAGCATGTGAATTTGATAAGGAAAGGATTTCAGGTTGGATATTCAGCAGAATATCAGGGACAAAGGAAAAATGACTAGTTATACTAATTGCTAGAGGAGCTGCAATAGTAATTGAAGAAGGGAAAAGATAATGGTAGACCTGTGCTAGTAGGGGGCTACTGGTAAGTGATGAGGATTATGCTGGCATGTATTTATATTCCACCAAAAACTGTTATGGAGCATCAGGAAATTTTGGGAGAAATTATCAGCTTTCAGCAGGGAATATTACTTATAGATAATGTCTGGAACTTGATTTACAACAGTGAGGATGTATCTGGGGTACCAGAAGTGAAAATATAACAAAGGAGGGTAGATTTCTTTAGAAATTTATTAAAAATACTTGGTATGGAAGATATTAATTCAGTAGCAGAAACTCTGAGAAAATTTACATTTCATTCCCCAAGGTACAGAAACTGGCCTAGACTAGACAGAAATTATATTTTACAGGAACATATGCATTTATTGAAAGCTCTGACTCATATCCAATAACTATTTGAGACCATACATCAATAACAACTAAGATAAAAAAGCAGGGTAATGAAGTAAAAATGACACACCTGTGTTTCCCCGCCTATCTGTTAAAAAGAGGAATTTAAGGAATGGGTAGTGGAAATTAGTTATTACAGTAGACAGAAGTTTCTTCAGAAGATATAGCTAGTGAATTGAATAAACTTAATCTGGAATTTAAAATAGGGTAGATGTAAAATAGGGAGAGATATGGTTAAGTAGTAGCAGGAATTATTTAGATTGGTTGACAAGTGTTAAAGTATTTCAGAAGAGGGGGGATTTCATAGAACAAGAAGAGGTACAACTGCATAGTGCTAAAGAGAAAATAAGGGAGAATATGCATGTGTTTAGAAAGGCTTCTGTTAAGCAACTGTTTCTGAAAATATCTCCAGAGTACAAAAACTTTTAGTTCAATGACTTAGGAAACAAAGTAGAAATTGTCTTTGCCAAACTTAGGGAGCCTATAACAAGAAAACTCACCAGAGATCCTATAGAGATATTTTGGAATTGTTATGAAAATTTGTATAAAGCAGAGACGTGCAGAAATCAAGCAAAAGCACACATGGAAATACTTATGAAAGATTTGAGTACTTCAAGGTTAGAGGTAGATGAGGCTCAACAATTAACAGGTAAAATAGGAGGAAATGAGAAAAAAAACAGTGATGTATAATCAATCTGCAGGAGAGTCCCAAGGAATAGATTGGTATTCATTTGGAGGTTATGAGGGATGAAAATGATAAAGATCTGGAAGGTTTTGTTTAACACTATTTTAAAAGTAGGGGAAGTACCAACATTCTGGAAGAAAGATGTGGTGGCTGTTAATACATAAAGACAGTAAAGATCCATCAAACTCAGCTTCATATATGTCCACTTCAATTTTAAACCATGATTGCAAAGTGTTTATGTCTATAATAGCTAAAAAAATGGGAAGGTGTTACCAAAAGTGATAGATGAGGATCAATGTGGTGTTGTGGTGAGAAAGCAAACATTTAACAACATTAACAGAGCAATGCTGATCCAGAGGAAAGCAGAGTGCAGGAAAATACCACTGCTGTTGGTGGGTCTTGATGCAGAGAAACTATTTGACAGAGTAAAATAGGATTTTATGAGTAGGGCAATGTAAAAATGTGCATTCCCTGACACAATAATAAGGATAATTAGGAGGATATATGAAGGATCTGAGGCAAAAATTAAAGTGGGAGGGTTCCTCTCTGATAAGTTGTGTCTGAAGAGAGGAATCAGGCAGGAGTGTCCTCTTTCCCTTTAGAACAGCTTATAATGTATTTTTATTTAAAGAAGCCAGTGCACGTTTTTCTTAAGGCTAACATCTATTGTTTTCTGAAAACATACATATTTAGAGCCACTAGCAAAGAAAATAAGGGACTCAGAAGTACAATGATATAATTGGTATGGTAATCAAGAAACTTGGGTTTATTTGCAGATGATATTATTTTGTACCTGATAAAACCAGAAAAGGACATATCATCAGTGCTATGTAACATTTGAGGTAGTTTCACGTCTTTTCAGGATATAAAATTAAATCCCACTATCTCCTTATTTCTTGAATTTCCCCCACTTTATGATCATCCTTTTCCACTTTGAATTATAGCTTTCTGCTTTTGTTGGTTCAGCAATACCATATTTAAGGGGACACAATAAAATGAAGTATTTAGAAGTATGGGTTAAAAAGGACTCGTGATAGCTAAGGATATGTGGGAAGAGACTAAACAAAAGATAGTAGAAAAACTGAGAAACTGGAAGCTCTTATTTATGGATATGGATAGCAACATACAAGCAGTGAAAATGTTTTTAGTCCATTAGTTTTATATACAGGTCAGCCATATTTTTATTAACAAGAGGAGAAGTTGTGTATAGTAATTAATAAAGAGTTGAAGGAGTTTATCTTGGAGGGGAATAGGGCAAGGGTCAAGTGGGATAAGTAGATACTTCCAATAGAACAAGGTAGTTTAGGATTACCTGATTTGAAGTGATATTTGAGAGTTACACAGTTAAGGCTCATATACATAACAAAAGCAGAAAGCTATAATTCAGAGTAGAAAGGGATGATGATGAAGCGAGTGGAAATTCAAGAAAAAAGGAGACAGTGGGATTTTGGATGCAGATCCTTACAGAGAATATCAACAAATACACTGAATATTATATTCATAAATTAGCAGAAAAAAAATCTAATAACCAATCCAACATGAGAATGCAGAAAAGAGATTCTACCTATAAGGATGACTGCAATTGGGGGCACAGAGAATAGGCAAGAGGAGGCTGAAATTTACTGGTGAAAACTGTCAAAGGAACCAAGATATTGGGAGCAAATAACCAGAGATGGAAAGGTAATATAATGGGAAGAGTCCAAGAAAAAATTTGGACTGCAGGCTACAGACTACCTTCAATGTCAGGGATTGATATCAGAGTATAGGCAAAGAGAAAGGGATAAGGGAATCTTAAGTGAAAGATCTGCTCTGGTAGAATTTTTAGTTTAATCTGGAACAGAATTAGTACAGCATATAAAATAATGCACAATAATTATAGGACTCAATCAGAGGAGATTAGAAAAGAGTGGGAAGAGAAATTGGATAAGCAATTCAAACAAGGAAACAATGGGAGGACATATGGTTCTCAAATATGCAACAAAGTCTACAAGATTTAGGAGTTAAATTAGGAAGTGTTATATGGGTATTTTTATACTCCAAGCAGACAAAAAAAAATTTTCTCAGGTAAATGGCAAATGTTTGGTGGGGGGGGGGGGGGGAGAAAGAGGTAACTGGCAACATACGTTTTCGGAGTGTACTGATATAGCAGACTTTAAAAATTCCCTGCAGAGTCTCTGTCAGAAATATTGGGTGAGCAAATGGGTGTAACTAAGGAAATTATTTACTAATTTATTTATTTTGAGATGTTATACAGGATCTAAATTATCTAGACGTAGGCCTTGTTAAAGGGAGAGTGTCAAAGATGTAGCTTTCAGAACACTTTTATTTTTCTTTCACTAATACATAGCTTGGGTTCTATACATTTAACCTGTTGTACTTTGCTTGCATGTTTCTACTTCATTTTGTGTAAATTCACATCTGATATTGTTGATCCTTGTTCATTCCTTACATACGGGTATCGGTTCCGACCTCGGAACCGAGCCGGCCATCTTCCCAGCACGCATCAGCTACAAATTCTCGAGCTAAAACTCTTACCCAGAATTCCTTTCTCCCTGTTGCCCCAGATTTTGTTTGCCACGTCACCATTCGGTCATGTCAAACCACTTCCCTTGAGTTAAGTACAATATTTGTTGTCATTCTAATCTAAAATAACTTTCTCTCAGAAAAGTTTCTGAATTGCTTTCTCTTACCTTATCACATTTAGCGACTATCTCTTCTTAAAATTTTTCAATCTTTTTACCGCTAGGTATTTCTTCTATACCATCGTTGGTAGACCCCTTTTCTTCTTTACCTTCGAGTATTTCTTATACCATTGCTGGTATTTTCTCTGATTTCATTCTTTTCTATCATGGATAAAAAAGGTAGTCCAGGATTTAAGAGATGTTCAGATTGTGGACATAAATTACCTACTTCAGATGCACATTCTCTGTGTGTCTATTGTTTGGGTGTGCCTCATTTATCAGTTGATCGGCCTTGTGGAATTTGTAAAAACTTCTCTAACAGGACGTTGATCGAGAGGAAAAATAAATTGTTGCTGAAAGGGCTACTCAAATCTCCCTTTTCAGAGGCTATTTCTGGGTCAGAGGCTTCAACCCCTCCAAGATCCCATAAGGAAAAGACTGTTGATCTTTCAAAGTTCAAATCTCTTTCTTAGTCCCCGGCTGGGGACTCCCATCAGCCGAGACCCAAGAAAGCTAAGCTTTCTACTTCAGATCTGACTCTTTCGGCTCCAGCACTTTCGGTGCCTACACCCTCGGCACCATCTGTGACTTCGGCACCAACTAGTGTGCCCTTTACTGTATCGGTACCAAGGGGCTCCTCAGTCCAGACCTCTCTACCGGCACCGACTAGTCTGTCGGTGCAGAATGTAACCACATCAGCTCCGATACCTTACTCGGAACAGACAACTCACTTACTGACACCAATTTTTTCGGTACCAGCCTCGGCACCAACAACCACTTCGGCACCGACCTTACTGTCGGTGCAGACCATGACTTCGGCACCAATGATTTCCTTGGTGCAGACACCTATAGTACAGTCTCTTCTGGCACCGTTATTTTCAGTGCCGACTGGTGATGTGAGCACCGAGCTTGTCCCATCTGTGGATAGACCTGACTCCCCCTCAGCCATGTCCAGGAAATCCACTAGAAGCCTCTCTGAAAACGACGTGTTGCGTCTTGTGGATCAAGTGCTTTTGACCAGAGGTATCCCACCCCCCAGGACCTATCCTTCCTTGGGAGGTGATTACCCTTTGCCAAAGACCCCTACTTATTCTCCTCCTTCATTGCCTTTGAAGTCCCTTGATATAGCACAGTCTTCTCCCTCTACGGTTCCCTTTATGGACCTCACTAAGGAACCGCAGTTGCCTACGTGGCAGGAGAGTTTTGCTACGACCCAGGATGTTAGGTGTAGTGTACATAATTTGGCGTTTCACAGCCATCCAGGGACTCCCGAGTCGGCAGGCTGAGCCACTTAGGGGAGGGGTGACCCCTGTCCATGACACTCGCCCCTCTTCAGGTGGACTGGCCTTCCAACTAATGGAGAAGGCTTTGGCATCTGCTGGTGATACTGTGCTGTCAATCTCCCTGCCCTCCTCTGGACCAGTATGTACACAAGTTGCTCCTAGTGGTCACCGGGCGCAAGGGCCTCAGGATGTACTCCCACAGGAAACCCCTTTTGCGTTGTCCTCCCCAGCTTCTCCTTCTGAGGAAGTTCATTGCAAAAGCTTGTGCAAGAGGAAGCACATGGACTCCACAGAGGAGTCCCTCACTGAAGACACAGACTTTGATGATGGGGAAGAGTCCCCTTGTTCACCCTCTGAGGTATCCTTTGGTGATATCCACGAAATCCTTAAATAGAGAGGTGACTGGCAGCCCTCTAAGCCGATCTCCGAAGAGTCTGTGTTCCTGCAGGCTTTTCGCACCCAGCCCACTACCTCCTGGGTTACTCCACCTACCGACGAACTGGTCCTGGCTCATCGTGCAGCGTGTATGGAAGGCTCCTGACACCATTGAGGCCATTCCCCGGAGGCCAGAGTTAGAAGTGATATAGCAGCTGCTAGTACCATGGGCAATTTTGGCCATAGCCATTGTTGTTCTTTCATTTTTTTTATGGTGTTAATTTTCATTTTCAAAATATTCTTTCATCATACCTCATATACACATTTTTCACAGAACCTAAACAGACTGTGGTTACTTATAAAATACATATTTAAAAAAAATAATCAGCATTTCTTACTGAAATGCTCATCTCACTTAGACTGCTTTGAAACATTTCTCACCACTGTATATTTTAATTAGTGTGGATGCTGCAAAGCTGCTTCATAAGTATAAAGCCAGCATTATGCATTATTTATATAAACTGTATATGCACTGGTTAGCACATTGCAGAACCATAAAATTCTTGACACCTTAAAAAATATCTGTGTGCTATGCATCTGTACTTCAGACCATCAAGTGTTGCCAGTTTAGGTAAGCTCAACCCAATCTAAACCAACGCATGAGCTTTTGGTTCTTACTGTGTGATGAGATAATCATTCAAATGAATGTGTTTCCCCTCACTCCAGAATCTGTGTCTACAGCTGTCGGCCTGAGCAGCTGATATTTGTGAAACCACAGGTGCTCACTGTCATTTTTCCACACCACTGTCTTCTATGTTACAGGTTTCTAAACCAGGCATTTAAAATTGTATGGTACAGTATTTTAAGCCTTTTCTGCAGATTGCAGTCTTCACACTTTCTTAAAGTTTATCACACATTAACTAAAATGTTGACTCAAATTATACAAAAACTAGCTATATATTCTAGTCACCCCCCCAGCAAAGTATGTAGTAAGGGGAGTTTAAATTAGTTTGCATTTACATCATCTTTGGCTATAGTCCTTTCATCTTGGACCGGGGTAATAAACAACAGGTGCCAGTTGAGGTGCAAATGGCAATATTCATATTGATGAGGCACTAACTACACTCTTTCTGACTTAATGAGAAGCTTAAAACATGGGACAGTTTAAAATGTATACACGTAAATACATTTATCTGAATTTGCTAAACAGGGTGTATTATTCTAATCACAAAGCACTGATTTTAGCTGGGCGCACCCTGTTGTGATACAAGGACATTTTGAGGATTTTTTTGTGGTTATTTGGGAGTGTGACTATATGAGGGTGAGGTATGTACTTCACATTTTGTAGACTTCAGCTCAACTGAGCACTCTCAGTAAAAGGGGGGGTCAGTGCAATCTTTTTATTTTTTAAGAATGTTCACTTTTTATGGCTTGTGATACTTTATCAGGCTTGGTAGGTTTCATAAAAGGATTAGTTCTGAGAGTTCGGCTTAGTAAGAAAAGGTGGCTGCTTGACATGCTTATACAACACAGGTATTGGACATTACACGTACATGTGCATATCTCTGTTTGGGAGCTTCTTGCTCAATTTGCAATGAATTTAATATTTTTTATAGGTTCATAGGTGTGTACTAAGCTAATGACCCTGGGGCCTTTACAAGCCTAGCCATAGGATTACCCTGGCATTGTGCCACCCGACCTTAGTTCCCAGTGCCTCTGTCGAGTACAGCCACTGGAGTTATCCCCAGGGTGAATTTTCTATTTCCTATCCACTCATCAAGATTTCTCTTGAAGAGGGTCAGCAAGGTGTTGTAGTAATGAGGCTGAGGTCTCTGGAGCGTGTGGTGCAGAGTGATTGGGATTTCTTTATATGTAGCATTTCTAACAGAGCTGGGTCAGACATGGCCTTGTAAGTCAAGCAGAGTTCACCTCTAAGTAGGCAATATGAGACCAAGAAAAGTTAGTTTTTTTTTTTGAGTCTGTCCATATAGGACAAGTGTTTAAGGCCTAGGATCCTCTTTGTGAGGTACTTTTGCAGCCTCTCCAGTTGTTGCAGGTGTCTAGTGAGGTACATGCCAAATGGGGCATTATACTCGATGACTGGCCTAATGAGGGAAGGGTAGAGAGAGACCATGACCTCTTTCTTCCTGGATGTAAAACCCTTAGTAATGAGATGTGCCACGTAGAAAAAGTTTCTGACCACAGTGGCAATGTGGTGATCAAAAGAGAGGTTGCTGTCAACCTGTGTTCCCAGATTTCTTATAACGCCTTCTGTGTTCAGTGGACTACCATCAATGTGGTAATTCATGGGAACTGGGTTTTTCCCAAAGGGGATGACAACACATTTTTTGGCACTAAGCTTAAGGCCATGGTTCTGACACCAGTCGTTGGTCTCAGGGATGCCATTCTGTAGGATGTCAACATCACTTAGGGAGTTAATAATAGCTCCCAACTTGCAATCGTCTGCGAACTTTGTCATCCACAGCTCTGGTGACTGACTCAAAGAAGTCGACCAAGTTGAACAGGGCAGGCATGATCTACCCTTCACTAAACCAAACTGTGTGGGATCCAGAGTTTGGAGATTCTCTATATCCTTGTTTATTAGATCCATGATGATGTGTTCCATAGCTTTGCATATCAGGCTCATCAGGCTAATGAGGCGATAGTTCCCAGGGTCTGTAGTCGCTCCTCCGTTGTGGAGAGGGATGACTGTAGCAGTGCGCCATTCGGTAAGGACAAAGCCTGAGGTGAGGCTGTGATTCAACAGGGCACACGGGTGGGGTGAGGTGACAGTTCACTCTGTAGTTCATGTAGAACACAGCCAGGGATATTGTCAGGTTCCATAGAAGCTATATTCTTGGCCTTGGACAGTGCTGTTTTAACCTGTGCAGCAGTAATACTGGCTGACTGGTAATCTACTGGTATTGTGATTGGTCCTTTGGGGGGAGGGGTAAAGTTGGCACTGTATCTGTCGGCCAGTATATTGGCAATATCTGTTGGCTCGGTACTGGAGTTACCATTGTGCAGTTCACAGCAAATCTGGGTATTGCTGTGGAGATTCTTTACATAACTATAGATGGCCTTGTGGTTGCCTTTACTATCGACTGCAATTTTGTTTTCATATCTAGCTTTAGAGGATCTGAAGAGGGATGGCAACTTTTTGTTGAGGCTGATAAGAGAGTTTTTCCAGTCTTGGGACTTCACCTTATTCCGCAACAGTTTCCTCCTCCTGTTGTAGAGTTTGTTTATGACAGGGGACCACCACATTGGCTTCCTTTTTTTGGAGGAGAGCATCTTGGTTCTATTGGGCATGGCGAGAGCCATGCATTTGTGTACGTGTTCATACAGTGCATTGGTGTATGATCTGGCGGTCATGCAACTATTCTCCATTTGCATGGGTGCCGTGAAGTTAGCCACTTCTGTTTTTAGGAGCCCAAAGTTAGCTTTGGAGAGGTTTTTCATGGTGGTTACCTTTGCATGGGGAGTGGGAGGGATGTGGATTTCTAAGGTGATTAGTTTGTGGTCAGATCTAACCAGTGAGGAGTTGACTATTGGTGTAGAGCAACAGTCGCCCTGGTTAGTAATGACCAGGTCAAGGATGTTACTACCTCTAGTGGGGGTAAGAATGATCTGGTCCAGGGCACTGGAATTAATGAATTCCAGGAAATGTTGGGCAAGTGTATTGGTACATGAGTAGCTTTCCCAGTTAATGGAGGGGTAGTTGAAGTCGCCCAGTATGAGGGTGTTAGGTTGGACCCTAACATTCACCAGGGTGCTTAGGAATGTGGAGTGTGAGTCTTGGAACATGGTTGGGGACTTATAGCAGGCTACAAACTGAATCATTGTCTTATCCAATGATAGCCGCACCTGAAGTATCTCTGATGCATTATGTTGGGCTACCAGTCTGGAGGTGTGCACATCCTTTTTTAGGACAATGGCTATATGTTAATAACTGACCACATTTTGCCAACAATAACACTAGTGTTAGGACATGCTGGTGCTCCTGAAATGTGAGCGAGAGAGTGAGAGAGTGCGAGACACAGGAATTCATATATATCTAACTTGGTTTCATGTAGTTTATTCTGTACTCTAGTACTGTTGAGGATGTCTATCTATATCTTTTTCTGTCTACATCTTCTTCCACATTTATACTTGGAAACTTTACTATGGCATCACAATATTTTTTTCTGTGATAGCAGCTGAGATACCACACTCCGTTCAGAATTTGAAGATCTAATGTCTAGTATTCCAATATAGGCAAAAGAACATTACAACATTTTTATAATACATACATATATATATATATATATATATATATATATATATATACATATATACACACACACACACACACACACACACATAAATATATACATACACATATATACATTTGTGTGTCACTGCTGAAAGCTGCATATTACCCTGACATTGTCGTGTACAATTTTACTTCATCATGTAGGCGTGGTTTCACTCGCCATATAGACAGTTTCTTAAACCCCCAAAACAACCTTAATGAACACACAACATTTATAACAATTAAGCATTAATTCAATACTCCTAAGATAGCACCTTAAGTTACTAATAGGACATGGCAAGTACCATTAAGCAACTGGACAAGTGATTCCTAGGCTACAATAAGGGTGTTTCTCTGGGCTCTGTCCTGGCCCCATACACTTTTTAGATTGTATCTTTTTCATCTAAGTTGTTTTACAGTCTATAGGCAGGTTACTTGAAAAATGGAGTAAAAGATTACATCGGTTATGGATAGGGCATGTCTGCAAAAGAATATGACTAAATTGACTAGTTGGGCACAGGAGACTAAATACATCAAAAACTAAGCACATAAGATTTCCAGGACCTAGATTAAAGAGTGAACATTTAAAACAGAACGCACTGATTTTCACTATGGATTAATTGAAGGATCCAGTAGCCATGGTGGTACAGCGGTTAGTGTTTTCGCCTCACAGCAAGGGGCTCTCTTGTTCTATTCTTGGCTGGAGCGCCTTCTGTGCAGAGTCTGCATGTACTCCCCGCGGTCGAGTGAACTTTAAAGACATGCAGGTAGGTGCATGCGTGTGTGGGTGTGCCTTCTTTGAAGGTTGGGCACTGGGCTGGCAACTCAACACCATAAAAATCCACTGCCAATCATTTAGCGGACCGGAGTTCTGCTGTGGCGACCCCTAACCGGGAAAAGCCGAAAGACTTTTTATTCATTTAAGGATCCAGGTATATGTGTAGACCCAGCTTTGAGGTTTTGTTTTTCTTGATCATATCAACCAATTGGTTCATGATAGTTCTAAAACAATAAGTTGTATAAAATATTTATAGAGTCTAGAAAATCAGAAATGATGTAGTCATTGTAATTTACACCAGATCAAAACTAAACTATGGAATAACATGGGATCCTTTTAACTAGCATGAGTAATTGGAAAGAATGGAGTGTAAATATATCAAGGGTATCCATGGATGTGAAATGTGTGTACAGTGTTTCATATAGATAGTTAAGAGGAGACCTTATTCATAGGTATACACTTGGCTAATGACCACCAGGACCTTTATTGCATAACCATGCAACTCAACCTAATTGTGTCCCTATGTATCATGGGTGTTTACTGGGAGGAGATATGTTAATTAGGAAGTTTCTCAAGGTAATGAGCAGGATATATGTATGTTTGGGCATAACTGCTATCTGCCTATCAGAAGCATGAGGGCCAGACCCAAGGTGATTTTTCTAATTGCCCATCCATTGGTCAAGATTACACTTAAATAGGGTTAGGGGTGGACTGTGCTTCACATGGATGGAGAGCTTAGTCCAGAGCATGGGGATACCCTGAGACACATATTTGTCCTGTTTATATCAAATGCAAAATTTAAATCTTTAAACTAGTGGTTCTGATGCTGCTCATTTTGCGGATGTGCAAAAGGTCCATCACAGCTGGATCTGAGGAGATCTTGTATGCCAGACATAGAACAACTTTCATTATTCTGTATGAGACTGAGTACAGAGATAGGGCTTTAAGGCAATCCATATAAGATAATGTATTTATGTCCCGATTTCTTATGGTAAGGAACCTTTGTGGGCATTCCAACTGTTGCATGTCTGGTCAGGTGCATGCTGAAGGGGGCATTACATTCAGTGATGGGTCTGATAAGGAATGAATAAAGTGGCACTATGACTTCTTTGGACTTGGATGCCATGCCCTTATAAGCTGAGCAACATAGAATGATTTTTTCATATTTTGGTCAAAATGTTGGTCAAAGGCCGGATTACTGTCTACATATGTTCCCAGATCCTTGACTACTGGGTCAGCTCTTAGGGATGTCTTACTGATGGAGTAATTACAGTAGCTTGGATGGCTGTTTTCCCAAAAGGTGCTATAATGCATTTCTTGTTATTGAGTTTTAATACACGACTTTGGCAACAGTCAGTTGTCTGTGTTAGACCTTTTTGCAAGATGTTTGTGTCATGAGGGAATACATGATAGCTCCCCATTTGCAGTCATCTGCGAACTTGGTCAGCCAAGGGCTCTTGACATTAGCCTTTACTTCCAATATGTAGATGAGAAATAGTGGTCTCAGCAGGGAACCCTGAGGTAGTCCACAAGTGACTGGTCTCTTAGTGGAGGTGATCTCACGAATCCTGATTTCCAGGGTCCTCCCTGTGACCCAGCTGGCAATCCAGTGAGTTATGTGCGGATTTATGCCTAGTTCAGTCAGTATGTCAACTGTACCAGAGTGGGTTACTGTATCAAAAGCCTTAGCCAGGTCCAGGTAGGCACTATGCACCATTTTCCCCTCATTCATTGCCTTGGTGACCTTCTCAAAGAAGTCCACCAGGTTTAGTAAGCATGACTTTCTCTTGACAAAGTCAAATTGGGTTGGGTCCAGTGTCTGAAAGTTGCGTATGTCATGTCCATTGCTGATAATTTATTTTATTTATTTTTGTTTTTATTTATTTTATTTAACATTTGTTTACCAGGAAAGTCTAACTGGAACAGAGTCCATTTTCAGCTGAGGCCCATGGAGAAAAACTCTCCAGACGCAAGTCTTTGGAATGTCAGAAGCACTCGGAGGAAACCCACACAAATGCAGGTAGGACATGCAGACTCCACACAGAAAGCACCCGGACAAGAATTGAACCAGAGGACCTCTTGCTGTGAGGTGACAATGCTAACTGCTGCACTTTGGTTTTACATATTAGACTAATCTGACTAATTGGTCTGTAGCTTCCAGGGTTGTTTGGTCTACAGTTGTAAAGTGGGATAACTGCTGCAGTCCTCCAATCTTGTGGTACAAAGCCTGTTTTGAGAACGTAGTTCAAAAGTGACAAGTTGTCCTGACAGGTCATGGTTCAAGCTGTTTAGGTGGCATCCTGGGATATTGTCGGGGCATACTGAGGCTGTGTTTTTGGCCTTGGCAAATGCCACCAGGACCTGCTCGTTGTTAATAGTTGGGGGTTATGGTAATTGGCATTTCATGGGGGGAATAAAGGGGGAGTGGAGGTGAAGTTTGAACTGAAATTATTAGCCAGCAGATTCACTGTGTCACTCTGCTCAGTGAAGTTGGCACCACTGACCACCAGTTCATCACAATGGTGTGTGCTGCCTTTGAGGTTTTGGACATAGCTGAAGAAGGCTTTGTGGTGTCTTTAGACTGTGAGGCTATCTTGACCTCATAATTGGCCTTGTTAGACTTAACTAGTTCTCTTAGCTTTCTATTTATTTTAATTAGGGAGCTCTTATCATTATGGGAGTTGTTCTTCCTGATTGTAGCCAAAATGTTTTTCCTTTTATTACACACCATATTAAAGTTAAGGTTCCACCAGTGTGGTTTGTTTTTTGTTTGCTTTGCGTTTACTTTTAGTACATACAGCAGCCTCTATACAGCCATGGTTGTACAGGGTCTCTGAACAATTCTGTGCAGGTTGCTGTGAACTCAGGGTTAGGAGGGGCACTGAATTTTTACAAGCTATCACTTAATAGGATGTATGCTTTGCAATAGCTCCTAACTATTACAGGGTTTGCTGGGGTTACTGAGTTGATTTTTATTTCAAAGGAGACAGCTGTGTGGTCCGACCTCACCAATGAGGACCTGACACTGAGGAATGGAGTGCAGATCTCTCCCATATTGGCGAGTACCATGTGCAGTATGTGCACACTAGCTGGTCAAGGGTATTTGCGTTAATAAAGTTCATGAATCATTATGCCTGCAAGACTGTGGAAGTGTATGTTTCCCAATATATACAGGATTAGTCTCCCATGAATAGGGCATTTGGTTTAATGGTGTTTTCAGTAAGTCTAGGTACAAGCTATGGGATTCTTCGGACATAGAGCACAGCTTGCTAGGATATGGTATGGGGCTTTGTCTGTGGTTATTTGCAGGTAAACACCAGGTCATATTCCTCTTAAACCAAACTAGAGTTATACTCATTGTTAATATACATAGAGACTCCTCCACTTTTTGTCTATGCCTGTGCAGCTAATTGTCTAAACGTGTGGAATGCACTGAAGTCTTGCATTGTCTGAGCACTTTCTGTGGATTTAAACCATGTCTCTGTAATGGCACATATGTTTATATTCTTTGCACCCTACAAGCTCTCCTTCCTCTGGAGTTTCTTGTTTATGGCACTGGCACTGGGTTTTATTTGCTGTGTCAGTAGGTTTGTCAATTTGGCATTGCCTAAAAAAAATTCTAAGGGGATTGGTAAAGTTTTAGCCAATATTCTGAAACCAAGAGGAGACAGGTGCAGACTATCCTTTGCAAGAAAACATGGTTTGGTAACCAGGTTGTCATATACTGGCAAATATTGAATCTAAAGACATCAAAAATAAGTAAATTATTGAAGACAATCATCATTTGTGTGTAATGTAGCATCATTCTTCATGAAGGCAGAATGCTGCTCAGTGGTAGTCACATATCCTCTTTGAGACATATTCAGGCATCAATAACATCCCTCAAAATACAGACTAAACAGGTGGATCTTGGGTTATTACCCATGGACTATGACAGAATCATACTTGTACCTGTAATGTAATGACTTGAGTGCATACATAACCTGGTGCATCCTGGTTACAGATAAGGAACTAACCATTACACTTTTTTATATTTTCTTTGTTCAGTCTGGTGAGTGGTGCATCTGTAAGTCATACAATGAAATCCTCTATGACAAAAGTCCTTGGTAATGTGTTTACTTGCCTTGCAGGCTTTGCTCTTGGGGTTCCACTGAGTGTAGGCATATGTGTGGTGTTTGGTTTTGCTTTTGGTGAGTTATTTAGAGATTGGTAAGGATAGGTGTTGCCATTTATACGCTTAGGTCTTTGAGGTTTGGGAAGACTGCTTTTTCACTGACTCAGCATAAGTTGGTCTGTGCGTGTGGTGGATACCATACATGGTGGATGTATGTGTGTGCTTGACATCTTTGTTTGAATGCAAGATTTTTACCTGCAGTAAAATTGTATATACTGTGTTTCTTTATGGATTAAATGTTTGTGAACATGAGACACTTGCTACTTTGTCCCAGGATGCTCATATGTACCCCTGACCCTAACTGTCTACACAGACTTTTTTTTTTTTTGTTAACAATTAGAGCATCTAGTTTCCACATAGCTGAGTGGTGCTCATCAAGTTCATTGTGTTAAATTTTCCCTCACTCCTCCCTAGTAGATCAATAGCCATGGACATGCACTCCCTGACTCTCTTTGTGGTCGGTCTGGTTGAGATGGGTATCTTGAGGCATTGTAGCAATTGCCTCATGTACAGTGACAACCTACTTATTCTTAATAAAACAGATACAATATACAAGAGGTGTAAATAGACTAACACTGGAGGCTAAACTCTCTCATACAACCAAAACTAATCCTTTAGGGGTTGTCAGTGACACTTGCACCATGCCTACTGCACAGGGTAAAGACCCCACACAGAAAACTACTTATGCCGAGGTACTTACAGGTAACCTAAAACATTAAGACCTCCAGCATAGCACACTCAATAAAGGGTCCTCAGCCATCATGTAAACACTCAGTTAGAACACCACTCACAGCTACACATAGTAACACTGTATCCAGTGCCTCTACTGCTAAGCCCTTAAGGCAAACTAGTGCACAGCCAAATTTCTTTATCATTGGTGACTGTATAATGAGGCACAGCAGTGTCTCCCATACCAGACTGAGTAAGGAGAAAGCTATGGTTAGTTGCCTTTCTAGGGTTGTGACCCCTTAAGTCACACAGGCACTCACGTCATTAAACACTGATACCAGTATGACTCTGTCATAGTCCACATGGATGCTAATGACATACCTCCTTTGATTATACGAAGCAAAACCTAGTTAAGCTCGTAAATGGTGTGTCTTGGGCAGTTTACTATTAAAATGTTATTGTTCAGATGTTCCCAGGTGAAAATTCGAAACACAGACATTCGAATGTTCACCTGGCAGAACATCTGAATGTCTGAAAGTTTATATTAGTGAATGCACTGTGCATTCACTAATATAAATGCGAAGAACTGTACAGAGATTGCGGTACAGTGCGGTTTGGGAAATTCATCCCTTTCCCTCACTGTAGTGTAATCTCAGAGTTGGAATATATAGTTAGCGTGGATGCGGGGGGGCTTGCCCCCCTGCAAAAATGGGATGTTTTTAATAGGAGTTAGGGACTTACGGCAAGGGTGGCATTGTCAGTAACTGCCGTAAAATGTCAAATCAAATTCAACTTTTTCGGCAATTGCTGACTGTGTTCGACATTCCGAACAGTCGAAAACATGTAGATTCGACAATAAATGTTGACATTTAATTACAAAATTATTTTCAATTTCGTAATTTTAATAGTAAACCATCTTGGGCAGGTGTGAACCTAACACCGAGCCATATACTACCTTCTCCAAGGATGATGCCATGTTATCAACAGAAAATGATTGATTTTAACAATTTCCATAGCTTCTAGTGTCAATCCAAGGGAGTACAGCATTTGGCATCCTGGGAGAACATGTTTGACAGACCACAGTTTTGTCAGGAATGATCTGCATTATCCCCTCTAGGCTTTTGTATATTGACAAAGGCCTTTTCCACTCCCATAGTGCCTTTTTTTTTTACACAATGTCAAACTGATAAACCTCCTGGCTTAACTGAACCTATGAAGGAATATCTGAAGGTGGTACTGCTCAGTTCTAGAAGTATTAACAAGAAACTCTACTCCCTGCAAGCCTTCCTCTCCCTGGACAGTATAGCCATCTGTGTAGTAATGGGGACATGATTTAAAGTTGCAGATAGTACCCTGGTAGTGCAAGGTTATAATGCCTTTTACACCTTTGGACCAGCTACTGCACTGGAGGGCACTAAAGGTGTGTGTGTGTGTGTGTGTGTGTGTGTGTGTGTGTGTGTGTGTGTGTGTGTGTGTGTGTGTGTGTGTGTGTGGAGGGGCAGGGTCTCAATCTATATTAAAAACAACCTCACATCCAGACTAGTTAGCTTATGACCCACTGGAACTCATACATGTACAACTCACAATAAACATGGTATTGTACATATCCTTGCAACCTATAGTCCCAGGAAACCCATATTACTGATCCCAATGTACTACAGTCATTCACTGTTCAACCCAAATATGATCTTCACTGGGATCTCCACTACCCCTCTACAGAAGGGGAATCCTACACCATTTCTAATGCACAAACAAGCCCAATGATCCCTCAACTTCATTAATACCAATATCCTGGAACAGTTGGTCCATTCTCCTACCAGGACTGCAAACATCCTTGACCTTGTAATCATGAACATGAGGGAGAGAGGTTTCTCATCCAGTGTAATGTCCTCACTCATCATATCAGACCATAAAGTAGTATTGCTTGAAATAAAAATTAAATCTGAGGACCCAGTATAAACAAAAACCTTTAGGAACTATTCCAAGGCTAACCTCCCTCTACTAAGCGACGCCTTGGCTAAATTCCAGGCACCCACAAACCCAGTAAAAATCATAGCATATGCAGAGCTACTTACAAAATCCTTGTACAGCCATATTGATCCACTCATATTAAGAGTGAGACAAACTCAAAAGACAAGCTACACTAGTAGAATCACAATATCATTTGGTTATAAAACAAAAGAAAAACAAATCTTAGCCAAGCATAAGAGGGACAAATCCCAACATACTAAAACTCCTTACTCCATCCTGGGACTACCCACAATCAATGCCCAAATCCAGAAAATAAACACCCAGTGAGTTAGCCTCTCTCTAACTCTTATTTCATCGACACTATTGCTAAGCTTACCACCACCTTCCCACCCTTTAACATAGACCAACCAAACCCTACAATGCTACATACCCCAACTACTACATTACCCATTTTCTCACTTTCTCCCATACCTACCTCCATCATACAAAAACTCCTTCACAAACTAAAACCATGCACCAATATCCCAGATAACCTACCTGCAGAATTCTTACAACTATCAGCCCCCTCCATAGGTTACCCCATCAACATTCTCCTCAAAAGGTCCATTCAGGAATCATGTATACCTGACATCTGGAAAAAGGCAAATATTCTCCCACTTCACAAAGGCGGCAATAACTGTGACATCTCTAACTTCTGGCCTATCGCCATTCTCTCCCCATCTCAAAAATACCTGAGAAGTGCATTCACACTCATCTCCTTAGTCACATGGTTAAACACCACCTCCTTTCTTCCACTCAACATGGCTTTTGGCCAGGACACAGCATTAACACTGCCCTCATTTCCTTCCTGGACACAGTTAATAGAGCCAGAGATGCTGGATCTATCAAAGACATTTAACACAGTTTTCCTCACCCTTCTGCTTACTAAACTCTCAAACCTTGGCATCTCTCCCTCCACTCTTCATTGGTTTTCCAACTATCTCAGAAATAGGCAACAGGCTACTATTTGGCAGCACTGCTCCTTGCCTTTCACCAAGATCATTACTGGGGTACCCCAGGATTACATACTGGGTCCCCTTTTATTTAGTATATTCATCAATGACTTCCATACATCTCTTACCCATAGTACTGTAATCCAATATGCAGATGATTCTACTATTATCTGCTCTTCTAAATTTGCCTCTGTACTACAGCAACTTAACTAAAAAGCATTCACCTCAACTGAATCCTGGATGTTACTGAACCATCTCACCCTTAACCCCAATAAAACTAAACTCTTAATATTTACTCCAAAAAAATACAGTCCAGTTGACAAGTCCGAATTCTCTGTTCATTCCCAAAACAATACCATTATTGAAGTTGTTCCCAGTACCAAATTACTCAGTGTCATCACTGACAACAACTTAACCTTTGACCTTCATATCAATAACATCATCAAAAAAAAAACATCAAAAACTAGAAGCCTTTTATAGGCACAACTACTTTCTTAGCTTCTCTGCAAAAAAGGCTCTTGCCTCATCATTCCTGCTTTCAACTCTCTTATATGGCAACCCCATCCTCACCAATATTCAGTCCTCTTTGAAAACTAAACTCAATTAATGCTACAAACAAAGTTGCCAAATTTGCTACAAATGCTAAATTCTCCACCCACCCACTGATCCGCACTACATCAACTAAACTGGCTCAAATCCCCCCATCACCTCACATACTTACAACTAACTACTGCCCATAAACTTATTTACTATCCAGCAGCCTGCCCATCCCTCTCCAATATTCTGACCATATACCATCCTAATCGACACCCAAGGTCAGAAAACAAAATGCTATTATACACTGATAAACCTAAGCTCTTAGCCAGTCAAATGCTGTATTCTTTGACTGTCTCCAAGCTATGGAATAATCTCCCTCCTTCACTCAGACTATCAGTAATCCCACTGCTTTTAAAAATTCCCTTAAAACTTCATCTCTCCTCTCATTGGATTTGCACCTGCACCCCTACTTAAACCTCAAAACTTGACCCCTTCCCAAGATCCTACTCCTCCTCACTCTACAACTAGTCTATCTTCCCCTTGTCTCTATCACATCAACTCCTTCTGCTGTCACTTTAGCCTGTGCTATCCCTACTTTAAACCATCTGCCTCCTCCTTTTTTCCCTTTAATCTAATTTCCTCTCTCTCTGCTAATAATCTTACCTGTTATCTAAAACTTCTACTTCTATACTCGTACCATGATTCTAAATAATTTGTTACTGTTATTACCAATTTATGTAATGTTATTACCAAATTATTGTATGCAGTTATTAATTTATTTAATGTGCTACCGCTACTTTATATACTCACTCTGTATGGTTTGTGTATATTTTTTTTTTTGTATGTAATTACATGTTGAGCTTTTCTTCCTGGGCCTCCACTGAAAATGGGCTAATTTCTGACCCAGTGGACTTTCCTGATAAACAAATGCAATAAATAAATAAAAGTCCTCTGACCAATCTAAACGTGTATCTAAGAGGGTTAATTAATACTTCAAAGCCTAAATTTGAAGAACAGAAAAATAGCTTTTCAGGCAAAGGACAACCACAAAACTTTCTACAACTGTGTCCAAGAGCTCAAGGAAAATAAGTAACAATGCGCAGAACTTAATGTAAATGGCATCACCCACACTGAACCGAAGGCTACTGCCATTGATTTTGCCTGATAGCTTCAGCTTAAATCCCCCCATTCCCTACCGAGAGTCCAAAGGAAAATACGCATAACACGATTCCACCAACCATTACCAGTGAACAGGTTACCAATGCACTTTCCAAGGCCAAAAACACTGCATCAATGGACCCTGATAACATCTCAGGATGCTTACTAAATAGCATAAAACATCACTTCTCTAGTCTACTTGAATCACTTTTCAGCTGGAGTCAAGTTTGTTTTTTGCCCAAGGAATGGAAGACTGCTACAGTGATTTCCCCCTGCACAAAGGAGGTCCAACCACTGATCTGGGTAATTACATGCCCATAAATCTGACCAGCCTCATATGTAAGATTATGGAAAGAATTACCGTGGAGGAGCCACCTTTATGCAGTGGTATAACATGGGATACTTATCACAGTGTAGGGACATAGCATTTTGTTAAGGAACAATTGATCAAGATAGAGACTGGGTAGGCTAGGGCATCAGCTGCTATTTTCAGGTATTCGCTGGGGAGATTGTCAGGAGTAAGTTTGGTAGGCTTGAGTTTTACTAGAAGTT
This sequence comes from Protopterus annectens, assembly GCF_019279795.1. Taxonomy (NCBI): domain Eukaryota; kingdom Metazoa; phylum Chordata; order Ceratodontiformes; family Protopteridae; genus Protopterus; species Protopterus annectens. The sequence continues at coordinate 1,233,540,155 of NC_056747.1, forward strand.
TTTTTATGTTGGAAGTAGGGACTGGAGTAAATGAAAAGATGGTGGGCAGAATATTTGGTGTTAGTAAGGGGAGGGGGTTGTGTTGCCTAGTCAAAGCTAGAATGTCTTCAGAGAAGAGTTTGTTGAATGAGGTGGCAATATTGTTGGGGGGTGTCAACTCTACCTAGGTGGAGAATGGAGTCAATAGTGGACCAGAACTGTCTAGGACTGCGGTGGAAGAGTTTAGAGAAGATTGATAATATTTTGTTTAATCTTCTTTTATTTGCTTTTTCACCTTATTTCTCCATTCTAGTAATGACTGTCTAGAGGAGGGTTTTTTGTAGAGCGCCAGTGCTCCCAGACCCTGTCCCTGCATTTCATTAGTGACGTAGTGCTTTCTGTAGCTAGGGGTAGTATTGTGGCTTGACTGTGGCATTTCTTATGGGGGGCATGTGTATTTAAGATGTTTAGGAAGGTACTACTGAAGAACTGTACAGCTTCATGCAGATCGAGGTACTTTAGTGGTGATCAGTTACAGGTTTTAAGTAATGAGGTAAAGGTGAGAGGGTTAAAGTTCTTCCTGTTATGTATTTGTCGATAGATAATGGGTTCAGCATTATTTAAGTGGTGTTTTAGAAGGAAGGTTGGGGTACGGTCAGGGTGTCAAGTAGATCGCCAGCTAGGTATAACTGAGTGGCTTTATTGACAAATATCTAATCAAGAGTAGATTATTTGTTTGAGCTTTTATTTATCCGAGTGGGTGACTGTAGAAGTTGTGAAAAAATGTGAAGGTATAGGTGATGGGATGGATAGTTGTTACAGGATAGCCAGTCGAGAACAGCATGGCTTGTCCAGCCAAGGAGGTTTTCAAGGAGTGAGGTGTTTTGGCCAGGTGGGAAGTAGCATTCAATGATGTTGATTGTTTTATTACAGTTCAGTTTGAGGTTAGCATATAGGATTTCTTAATTTCCGATTTGGGGGGGGGGGCTTGTTTGTTAAGGATTTTAATGTTTAGGTAGTGTTTTAACATTAGAGCAACACCGCCATCTTTCTTTGATAGTCTATCCATACAAATTATGTTATAACCTGTTGGCATTATTCCCTCACTTTTGATGTGAGGTTTGAGACAAGTTTCAGTTAGAATGAGCATGTCTGGGGAGTATAAAGCTATATTGGCGTGGAGGTCATGGGTTTTATTGGTTATACTTCTGATATTTAGACTTAGTAGGAGAAGGTCAGATGGCTTTCTGTTTGCTGTTAGTTGAGAGATGGTGCAGGTACTGGGTAGGTTATTGGGAGTGGGGTTGGAAGTGTTTGGGCCAGGGTTAGGATGGATGTCACCAGTGAGGGCTAGTTTAGATAGGGCTGCATATATAAGTTTTCTAAATCTGTTAGTTAGTTTGTCATACTTTAGGGAGAATTTCTGCTTATAAATAGAAGGTGACTGATAATGTTTTGGGTGTATTGGGATAGTGATCGTTTTGGTATAAGTGGGTGGATGGAGGATGGTCGTGAGAGTAGTGGTGCAGTGAAAGTGGTTGGGTGGGCCTGTTATGGTAAGATGTGAGGTGTGCAAGAACAGTGCATGTTAGGAGTATAGTTGTATGTGTGAGAGAAACTAGGTGTGGAGTAGGTTTATAGGTGTGTACTAGGCTAATGGCCCTGAAGCCTTTACAAGCCTAGCCCACAGAACTGCCCTGGCATCATGCCGCCCATCGTTAGTTCCCAGTGCCTCTATCAAGTGGAGGCACTGGAGTGATCCCTGGGGTGAACTTTCTATTACCCATCCACTCATCAAGATTTCTCTTGAAGAGGGACAGAGAGGTGTTCTGCTTGACATGTATGGGAAGTCTATTCCAGAGCATGGGCAGTCTCTGAGTGAGGAACCTGTCCCTCCAGCATGTTCTGTTGATTGTGGTAATGAGGTTGAGGTCTCCGGAGCGTGTGGTGTGGAGGGATTGGGATTTCTTTCGATGTAACATTTCTAACAGAGGTGGGTCAAACATGGCTTTGTAAGACAAGCAGAGATCGCCTCTGAGTAGATGATATGAGACAGAGAATAGCTGGAGTCTTTTGAGTCTGGCTGTGTAGGACATGTGTTTAATGCCTAGGATCCTCTTTGTGAGGTAATTCTGTGGCCTCTCCAGCTGTTGCAGGTGTCTAGGGAGGTATATGCCAAATGGGGCATTATACTCAATGACTGGTCTAATGAGGGAAGAGCAGAGAGAAAAGATGACCTCTTTCTCCCTGGTTGCAAAATCCTTGGTACTGATATATGCCATATAGAAGGACTTTCTGACCACAGTGGCAATGTGGTGTTCGAAGGAGAGGTCGCTGTCAACCTGCGTCCCCAGATCTCTTATAATGCCTTCAGTGTTCAGTGGGCTCCCATCGATGTGGTAATTACTGGGAACTGAGTTTTTACCAAAGGGGATGATGACGCTAAGCTTAAGGCCATGGTTTCGACATCAATCATTGGTCTCAGTGAGGCCATTCTGTAGGATGTCTGCATCACTTGGGGAGTTAATAATTGCTCCCAGCTTGCAGTCGTCTGCAAACTTAGTCAGCCAGAGTCCCTTTGTGTTGGCCTGGGCTTCTGAGAAGTAGATGCCGAACAGGAGAGGACCCAGGATCGATCCCTGTGGGACTCCACTCGTAACTGGTTGGCGACTTGGAGACCGCTACTTTCACACTGTGTGTTCTTATCTGTGAACCAGTTTCCAACCAACCTAGTGGTATAGGGGCTGATACCTAGTTTAGTGAGTTTATCAATAATTCCTGAGTGACGAATGGTATCAAATGCCTTGGCCAGATTGAGGTAGGCTGTATGCATTGCCTTACCTTTATCCACAGTCCTGGGGATTGACTCACAGAAGTTAACCAGGTTGAGCAGGCCAAACTGCATGGGGTCTAGAGTTTGGAGATTTCCTATATCTTTGTTAATCAGGTCCATGATGATGAGCTCCATAGCTTTACATATCAGACTCATCAGGCTAATGGGGTGATAATTTCCAGGGTCTGTAGTCGCTCCCCCTTTATGGAGAGGGATGACTATAGCAGTGCACCATTCAGTAGGGACAAAGCCTGAGGTGAGGCTAGGTGGGGATTGTGGATGGTGGGGAGCATAGTATTAAGTTTTGATGAGATTGGTTTGCTGGTTGTTAAGGGCTAGGTGGGTAGAAGTTTCAGGATTGTTGTGACTGGTTGTTTGGTTGAGTGCAAGGGGTTTGTGGATAGAATAAATGTAGAAGTAGTGGGGGCGGTTGCGAATTGGGGGCAGAATAGGGGAGCAGACTGAGTGCGAGTGAAGCAGGCAGTGAACAGAGTGGGTAGACCCTAGGTCCTGGCAAGGGTGAGAGCCATGAAAAACAAACAGAAGCTGTGGAACAAGGGTAGGTTTCCACTCATTCCTGCAGTCTTATACCTATGATTTAGGCCCTGATTCATGCCAAATTAGATAGATTCTTTAAAGTTATTTGTGTCAGGGGATTGGGGAAGGAGTTTAGAAGAGCTGGGTTTGAGAGTATGGCAGTAGTGGGTAATTAAGCAGCTGTTTCTCCTGGCGGAGTGCTAACTAGAACAGGCAGAGAAATTAGTTGTTCTACTGTGGCAGTGACCTATTGATGATACTATTACAGTATCCAAAGCCTTAGGGGTTTCACCACTTTAAAGCATCTACAATTAACTTTCATTAGAATTTCTCGTTTATTACGGTCTGTGGTTTCCTGGTGCACAGAAACAGTTTGCAAGGTGAATGACTGCGTTTACTGGAAAGGGAGTTAGAGGAGATGGAGTGATAAAATTAACTTTCAGTAAAATTTATCATTTATTACAGTCCGCGGGTTCCTGACTCTGGTGGTGGTGCTGCGGTAGTGTCGTCACCTCACAGTTAGACATTGCCCGTTCGATTCTCAGTTAGAGCGTCTTCTGTGTGCCGACATGCGTGAATGGGCGTTCCTTAGTTGAAGGTTGTGCGTTAGTCCCAGCAAGCCAGCACGTAAAAAATCTACTGCCAATCATTAGCGGACCGGAATTCCGCTGTGGTGACCCCTAACCGGGAAAAGCCGAAAGACACACACAGACAGTCCTTGGGTTTCTGGTGTACAGAAAATGTATCCGTTCAATCAATGTGTTTATTCATTCAACTTTGTTAACTTGGCAATGCACTAAAGAAAATAGTGTAGGCTTTCTTTTTATTTTATTTTTCTCTTTCTTTCTTCTTTTTTTTGAAAGGATCGGAGTGGTTGCGTATACTTTTTAAGAAAGGATATATGTTTGTCACTTTCCACAGAATTTATCTCAGTTGAAAATATTCTGTCACACTTGAAAGTGAGGTTAGTATACTATTTTTCTAATAATAATAATTAGTATTATTTAGGAGTCTTTTTAAGCTGGTGACAGTGGGCTTATAAATTAGACTCAATAGATTTTGTAAAGGGCAACTTTTGAATTTGGCTGCTGTTGTGGCAGATGATAGCTATAGTGATTGTTTTCTGGAGGTCATTCATACAAGTGATCACCTTTATGAAAGAGGATGGCCTTCATGAGACTGGCCTTTAAAGACAGGGAAGCATTTTTTTTATGTTTGGGAGATTTTTATTTAAACTGTCATGAATCGCTTCTGATGTCTCTGGTGCACGGTGTAACTACTGGAGGAGCAAATAAGCTGGAATTATATATTTAATGCACTTTTTGTTTTAATGCTGTATTCTTTAAATTACTATACTCCATGTTTCATATTTTACTGCATTTTGTGTGAGTCATTATTTTCTCACACACTAAACCTTATTTTTCTTTAGTTCTATTTGCTCACTATGCTAATGTGGGTTATTTCTTTCTTACATGGGGGCTTTGTTTTAGGCTTTGTGGTAATTTGGCAACCAGTCTTTCTGAGTGACCTTTTTTTATAGATTAGGTGAGGTGAATATTTGTGTAGGTCTATAAATATATGCATACAAATATGTATATAAATGTTTGCATGTGTGTGTATTTATCTGTTTGCGTGCTAAGTATATGCCTTTGTATGCATGTGTATTTTTTGTATTACAGTAAACTCTCCAGTTAACCGCAACTCAAGCAACCAGAACTCTCACGCAATGAGAAAAAAAATCGTAGAAATACAATACAGTTTTCATGTATTGCACTTTCTTCCCCCCAACAGAAACATGACTATGTTTTTAGAGTTTAGAGTTTTAACAAAGAAGATAGGAATAAATTTCCTCTCTCCCCAACCTAAGAACAAGTCAAACCAAACAAATAGTATAGGGTATAGCATTACGCCTATTTTTAATAGCAACTCTCAGGCAACGAGAAACTACAGTTATTCGGCATATACTAATCTCCATGGGTGCCGGTTAACTGAGAGTTTCCTGTGTGTGTTTTTTAACATCACATGCTGTTGAGGTAATGTTTTACTATACTGAATTGCTTACTTTTCCCCCCTTGGTTTGTATTCAGTTCATTAGTTGTACAGATTATGACTGATGAAACAGGCAATGTATTGAGGATGGCAAAAACTGGGTAAAGATGAAAGGAGAATGTAAATACATGCTTGATAAGGGAACACTGGCAATCAAACATCTGAAGTCTTGGTCAGATTAATATTTTAAGCACCCACTTGTCAGATTAGATAGTGTAGGTGTGTATGCTCGCGTGTGTGCATATATGTATCTTTTTTATGCATTTATATATAAAATTTTTGACTCAAAATACTGAAAATCATAATATTGATGAATAAAACTTATTTTATGCAGGGGAAGACCCCCCCCCCTCCATACTGCCACACCCTGTGAAACTATATTTACCAAGTATGGGATTGCACAACAGTAAAGAAAGGGCAAATTCCAAATTTTTGATATTTTAATTTTTAGATAATTTGGCTTTTAGATATTTTTACTTTAGAACAAAGGAATGTAAGCAGTTTATAAATCTGGTGGCACTGTAGTAACTGCTTCATATTCACTGACAACCATTTGATTACAGAACAAACACAGTATATGAGAGATGTAGATGCAGTGTCTTTGGAGACAAAGATCTCACATACACACATGAAAAATGCAAACCAGGTTGTCAGCATTACACCCAAAGCTAAGGAACAAACATATAGACCCACATAGGTGGAGGTACTCACTCTAATCTACCCAAACCTGCAAGACCTTCTTAAAGAATCTCTCAATGGTCCCGTGCACATTCTAAAAAGACAGTACATAATTCTGAAAGTCAAAGTAGTCCCACTTCTGAGTCCATAATACAACACAGCCAAACATTCTAGTTATTGGGGATTACATTGTAAGACATACTGTTTCCTCCTTACCAGGCTAGACAAGGAGAAGATCACAGTGAGCTGTCTGTCCAGAGCCAGGATCCACAAGATCACTCATGCACTTAGGTCTTTAAACCACAAGTACCAGTATGACACGGTCATGGTTCATGTGGGCGTAAATGCCCTAAGATATACCTCACTGGACTATATGAAAAGAGACATGATGGAGCTCTCTCAATATGTGTCCCACATGGGTATGAATCTAACCTTGAGTAGCATCCTACCTTACCAATGATGATGCCACAGTACCAGCAAAAAATGACTGAATTCAACAAATGGCTTAGTTTCTGCTGTCACAACAAGGGGATCCAATGTCTGTCAGCCTGGGGAGACATGACTGACTGTGTTGCCAAATATGTTTTGCACTTTTCACCACTTGGCTTCCAGACACTTGCAAAATCTTTACCTATCCCCATAGTGGCTTTTTTAGGCTATGCCAGGTTGTTAGGCCCTCCAACAAAAGAAAAATCACTCATGACTACCCAAAGGTACTGCTGCTCAATGCTAGGAGTTTAAATAAAGAACTGCACTCCCTGGAAGCACTCCTCACCATGGAGAATGCAGACATATGTGTAGTCACAGAAACATGGTTCAGAACCATAGAAAGCACCCCAGCTGTCAAAGGCTACAATGCCTTTCATACATCCTCCTCAGCTCAGGATAAAACAAAGGGAAGGATGTGTCTCAGTGTTCATAAAGGAGAAGTACACTGCTAAAATGGTCCAACAGAAGTACTCACTTGAGCTGCTCCATGTCCAACTAACCATAGGTGCAACCCCTATCATATCCTTGCTAGCTACAGATCCGCTAGCATAAGTCTGGAAAACCACTTCTCTAAAGCTACTGGAATCTCATTAACATTCAGCTTAACACCATATTTATGGGTGACTTTAACTACCCCTCCAAAAACTGGGAGACTTATATGACCCATAATTCACTTGCTCGTTAGTTTGTCTTCATCAATGTAAACACCCTGGAGCAACCAGTTAGCTCCCCAACTAGAGGTATAAATATCCTACACCCAGTACTGATGAACATAGGAGGATGCTCCTGCCTCCCTCCCATGCATTAACTCCTCCCTAGTAAGATCTGACCACAATATGATCTCCCTTGTATTAAAACTAATTTAGAATGCCCATCAAACTCCAAACCTGTTAAGAACCTTGCTAATGCCAAATACCTCAAACTAAGTGACAGCATATTAAACTTCCAAGCCCCTCCGAACCCGTATGTCACTAAGGCCTGCTATGAGCTGTACATAAAAGCACTGCACAATCACATTCATAGTTGCAAAGAGAAGGTAATACCTGTCCAAGCAAAACCTGTGATTACTGGCAAAAATAAATGACCCTGGTGGACCCCTACCATAAACAGGAAGAAAGAACAGACAAAACAGTGCAACAATTCCAAACAAACAAATTAGAGAGCTGGTCAGATCTGCCAAAGCAAACTATGAGGCAAAGATAGCCTACCAGGTGAAAGATAACCATAAGGCTTTTTTTAATTATTTTTGTAACCTCAGCAGAAATGCTCAGCAATGTGCAAAGTTAATCATGAATGGCAACCTTTACATCCATCCTGCAACTATAGCACACCTGCCAGCTGGCAGGTTCAGTTCAAAGTTCTCACCTCCTTCCACACCCAAAGAAATACCCACAACCATCCCCCTACCAGTCATTGCGAGGGAACAAGTAATTACTGCACTCACTAAAGCCAAAAACAGATTCCATGGGTCCTGAAAACATTCCAGAATGCTTCGTAAAGAAATTAAAACAGAATCTATAAGAGCCACTTGAAACTCTCTTTAACCACAGCCTCTGAATGGGCTTTGTCCCAGAGGAATGGGGGACTGCAACAGTCATCCCTCTGCACAAGGAAGCCCATCAACTGACCCAGGCAACTACAGATCCATAAGTTTTACCAGTCTTATCTGCAAGGCCATGGAGAGAATTATCATGGACCTAATCAATAACAACATAGGAGCTCTCCAAACACTGGACCAGACCCAACTGGCTTTGTTTAAGGGAGGTCTTACCTGCTGAATCTGGTGAACTTCTTAGAGAAAGTCACCAGAGCCATGGATTAGGGTAAAACAGTATACACTGCTTATCTAGACCTGGCCAAAGCTTTTGATACAACCCCCTACTCAGGGATCATAATTAAAGATACTGAGTTAGGTGTAAATCTCTACTTCATCAGATGGATAGCAAGACGACTCACTGACAGAACAATGTTTTTCAAATAGGTGAATCCACCTCTGATAAGGGACCTGTTACTATTTGTGTCCCACAGGGGTCAGTGTTGGGACCCCTCCTGCTTGGTATATATATCAAGTGAAAGCCAATATTGGGGGCCTCTGGCTCACCAATTTCACCAATGACTTTAAGCTGGGAGCAATCACTGAATCCCCAATGTTGACATCCAACAAATAGGTCTAAAAAGGACAAACGACTGGTGCCAAAAACCATGGTCTTTGATTAAATGCTAAAAAATGCATAATCATACCCTTTGGTAAATCAGATATCCCTGCAAATTATAATATTGGCAAGTACACCCCTAAATTTATTTATTTACATTTGCTGACTGGGAATGTCCGACTGGACGCAGGTCCATTTTCAGCAGAGGCCCGGGGAGAAAAGCTCCACAAATTAAAATATTACAGACATAGTTACAGATTAAGAATCCTAGCAATTAAAATATTAGAAACATAGTTACAGATGAAGAACATAGTACATTCAGTAGATAACAAAACCAACACAGCAGCACGCTATTAACTTAAATATCCACAAACAAAGAACACGTTGTCAGCATGGAGAAATAAAGGTTCAGTTTAATTCCACAGATATAAACAATGCTTAAAGCCAAAAGTGAGCACTTTCATCTCCTGCAATGGAGACTTCTTCAGACTAATGGCTATAACCATAAGAATTCACTTTAAATACTAAAATAGTAATCAGAACAATTAAAAGCTTCAATAGCTATTTAAAACAGCAGTTCACAGTAAAAAATACAAACACATACTTCTATGCTCCTTCCTTAATGTTTCAATCCCTTCCTTTTTAAATACATTTTAAATTCTTCCCTGTTATTAAGCCTTGGGGGAAAGCAAGCATTTAACCTAACCTGCCAAGTGTATTTAAGCCATCCTAATTCCTCTTCTATATTTATTGTTTTAACATTGGGATGTACGGAATCTAAAACCAAACACTTAAAATTAATTTTACATTTATTTTCAGCATAATGCTTCCCCATAGCATTCTTGTTGTCACCTTTACTTATAGCATAATGGTGCTCATAAATTCTTCTATATAACTCTCTTTTAGTTCTTCCAACATAAAATGAACTACATTCTAAACATATTAATAAATAAATAACATTCTTAGATTTACAAGTAAATCTACCTGGAACCTGTACTAGTAGTTTACCGAGTGTAATTTCATTACTGTCCATATATAAATACTGACAGTAATTGCAATTATAGCATTTAACCATTCCTTTTCTCTCTTCAACTGCTATAGTTTTATTTAACTTGCTTTGAAAAAAATCTTTGAAGTTTTTTGCTCTTTTTTGTACAAATCTAGGTTCATCTCCTATTTTTTCTATAATTTCTCTATTTCCTTTGAGAATGCCCCAATTTCTTCTATTTCTTTAATACTATTGGAATCAGTACTATTTTGCAATGCTAGAGTTATAGTATAATCTACAGTGATCTTATTTTCATATTTTTCAGTAGTAGTATTCTTTCTTTTGATAGTTTCCTCAGCCAATACCTTGTCTACCATCTCTTGTGGGTATCCTCTGATTACCATTCTTCTACAGAAGTTTTCAGCCTCAAAACTGAAAATTTTATCATCTTTCGTTAGACTGCTAATCCTTTTTATTTGGCCTTTGACTATGTTAAGCTTGGTCTTTTTTGGATGTAAACTAGAATAATGTAAATACATATTATTTTGGAATTCTTTTTGTAAATCTTTGAAACGAGTTTACCATCATTTTTATAAATCATTAGATCTAAAACATTGATTTTCTCAGCATTGAAACTATGTGTAAACTTTATATAAGAACATACATTGTTAACATATTTTAAAAATTCATGTAGTTCATCAATAGTACCATCCCATATTATCAGGACATCATCAATAAATGTCACCATTTTAACTATGTTTTTTGCAAAAACACTTTCAAAAATATTGGCCAATTCCCATCCTTGCATAAAGATGTTCGCATAACTGGGAGCTAAAGCAGCACCTATGGCAACGTCATTAGTTTGCACAAAAAGTTGGTCATAAAACTCTAGGTAATTGTGACTCAACACCAAATCTATCATTTCCATTAGTAGTCCCACTGTGTTGGAAGAAAATTCTTAAGATTTGAGTAATTCCATTCTAACCATCTCCATTCCCTCCTTGTTTGGTATCATCGTATATAAAGAGTTGATATCTAAGGTTAATAGTAAATGAGAATCAGAAACCCTAATGTTGCTTAATTTATCGATACAATCATAACTATCCTTTATGTATGTGATGCTCTTAGGTACTACTTTTTGAAGGTGCTTATCTACTAATATAGACATTCCCTCTGTTTTACAATTTCTGCTGACAACTATAGGTCTTAAAGGGGGAGAATCAATGCTTTTATGGATTTTTGGTATTTCAAAAATCCTACTAATTTTGGGGTTATTGTTGATTATATTTCTTCTCATTTTTTCATCAATTCTTCCCGCATACAACCACTCCTCTATGCAAGAATCTATTAATGTAAATCCCTTCTTTACTTCTGATATGTTAACTGGTTTATAAAAATTAGTATCAGATAACATTTCTTTCATTTTTGCTTCATAATCAATTCTATCTAGCAGTACCATTGAGCCTCCCTTGTCAGTTTTAAAAATAAGTATATCTTCGTTTTTAACTAGGGCATCAAAACATACGTTTTCTTTTTTGTTAAGTTGTAATATCTAAAATTGGTATCATTTTCTAACATTTCTAACATCTGCATTTCACACACATTCAGAAACATTTCCAGTTCTAAAGGTGGATTGTAGCAACTTGGTTTGTAGATTTCACTCTTGTTATGCACTTGTGTTCCCAGTATTAAATTAAGATTTAATTTTCTTACATAATCTCTGATCTCATTAATCATAACCAGTTTGTTGGCCCTTTGTGCTGGGGCAAGATTCCACCCCTTACTTAATACACAACAGTCATCATAGGAAATATTATCCAGTACAAATATTTCCTATGATGACTGTTGTGTATTAAGTAAGGGGTGGAATTTTGCAAACTAATGGCATTGCCATAGGTGCTGCTTTAGCTCCCAGTTATGCAAACATCTTTATGCAAGGATGGGAGTCAGCCAATATTTTTGAAAGTGTTTTTGCAAAAATCATAGTTAAAATGGTGAGGTTTATTGACGATGTCCTGATAATATGGGATGGTACTATTGATGAACTAGATGAATTTTTAAAATATGTTAATGTATGTTCTTATATAAAGTTTACACATAGTTTCAATGTTGAGAAAATCAAATTTTTAGATCTAATGATTTATAAAAATGATGGTAAACTCGTTTCAAAGATTTACAAAAAAGAATTCCAAAATAATATGTATTTACATTATTCTAGTTTACATCCAAAAAAGACCAAGCTTAACATCGTCAAAGGCCAAATAAAAAGGATTAGCAATCTAACAAAAGATGATAACATTTTCAATTTTGAGGCTGTAAACTTCTGTAGAAGAATGGTAATCAGAGGGTACCCACAAGAGATGGTAGACAAGGTATTGGCTGAGGAAACTATCAAAAGAAAGAATACTACTACTGAAAAATCTGAAAATAAGATCACTGTAGATTATACTATAGCTCTAACATTGCAAAATAGTACTGATTCCAATAGTATTAAAGAAATAGTTAGAAGAAATTGGGGCATTCTCAAAGGAAATAGCGAAATTATAGAAAAAATAGGAGATGAACCTAGATTTGTACAAAAAAAGAGCAAAAAACTTCAAAGATTTTTTTTCAAAGCAAGTTAAATAAAACTATAGCAGTTGAGAGAAAAGGAATGGTTAAATGCTATAATTGCAATTACTGTCAGTATTTATATACGGACAGTAATGAAATTACACTCAGTAAACTACTAGTACAGGTTTCCAGGTAGATTTACTTGTAAATCTAAGAATGTTGTTTATTTATTAATATGTTTAGAATGTAGTTCATTTTATGTTGGAAGAATTAAAAGAGAGTTATATAGAATTTATGAGCACCATTATGCTATAAGTAAAGGTGACAACAAGAATGCTATGGGGAAGCATTATGCTGAAAATAAATGCAAAATTAATTTTAAGTGTTTGGTTTTAGATTCAGTGCATCCCAATGTTAAAACAATAAATATAGAAGAGGAATTAGGATGGCTTGAATACTGTTGGCAGATTAGGTTAAATGCTTGTTTTCCCCCAGGGCTTAACAGGGAAGAATTTAAAAAGGAAGGGATTGAAACATTAAGGAAGGTGCATAGAAGTATGTGTTCATATTTTTTACTGTGAACTGCTGTTTTAAATAGCTATTTAAGCTTTTAATTGTTAATTGCTCTAATTGATTACTATTTTAGTATTTAAAGTGAATTCTTATGGTTATAGCCATTAGTCTGAAGAAGTCTCCATTGCAGGAGACGAAAACGCTCACTTTTGGCTTTAAGCATTGTTTATATCTGTGGAATTAAACTGAACCTTTATTTCTCCATGCTAACAACATGTTCTTTGTTTGTGGACATTCAGTAGATAACTAGCATCTGTTCTATCCACGAAGTCATAGCAGATATTAACAATTGTTACAATAAGAAGTTACTGCTATATAATAAGTAGATAGGCATGGAAGCATCAGAGCTTGATGGAATCAAAGGTAGTTTGTGGGGTGGAAGAGAGGTAGCGGGTAGATGGAGTGGGAGAAGTTAAAGGGGAGAGTTACAAGGGCATAGCCAGCATGTTTTTAGGTGCGCTTTAAGTAAAGCTTTGAAGTGGGTGCATGATGGTAGAGAGGTTATTGTGGGAGGGAAGGTGTTCCATAATTTGGCTATAGCACTGGAGAATAGTGCTTCTCCAGCAGTGTCATTGGCTCTAGTAACCTGTAATTGAGTTTTGTTGCTGGATCATAGTGGTCTGGTAGTGAGATAGGGATGGGACCTTTACAGGATGGTTAACCAGTTTGTGGGCGAGTGCGAGTTGATACCATTGAAGGAGGTGAGAGAGTTCTAGCCAGCCTAGTTCAGTAAGTGAGAGACAGTAGTGACTGTGGTAGGATGCCCCAGTGGCAAATTTGGTGATTTTGTTGTAGCAGGTCTCGAGTTTATTTAGATCACATTGCCTTAGGTTGGTATATACTGGAAAGGCATAAAATAGGGTGGAGATAAGGTGCAAATTTGCAACGGAAATCCTAGCTGCTTTGGTGAGGAGTTGCTTATTTCTGTATAAGGCTCCTAGTTTTTGGTGGACTTTGTTTATGGTCATGGACATGGGAATGTCAAATTTGAGATTGTTGTTTATTTCAACTCCTAGCAATTTGGTGTGATCTGTTGGGTGGATAGTGGTGTTGTCTTTTGCTGTGATGTTAAAGTGAGATTTGTTTTGAGTATGTTTGGTAGGTTTGAAGATGAGAGGTTTAGTTTTGTTTGGGTTGAGTATTAACTGGGCATCGGATAGCCAGGTTTCAACAGAGGAAAAGGCATGCTGTGTGACCTTTTGCAGTTCGAATAGGGACTGGGCGGAGCAGATGATGGCTGAGTCATCTGCATATTGTATGAGTGTGCCATGTTTGGTGACAGAGGCTAAATTATTGGTGAAAATAGAGAAGAGTAGGGGTCCAAGGATGGATCCTTGGGGAACACCAATAGAGACAGGTAGTTGGGGAGATAAGTCATTTTGCCATACAACAGATTGCTGGCGGTCAGACAGGTAACTTTGAAACCAGTTGGCGACTGAGAAAAGGATAGGTTATTGAGTACAGAGAGGAATTGTTTGTGCGGGACCATGTCAAATGGTTTAGTTAGGTCTAGGAAAGTAGCAGAGGAGTGATGGCCATTGTTTTTATGGTGAAGGATAGTGTTAGTAAAAGAGAGTAAGGCAGTGGTGGTGCTATGGTTTGGTCAGAAACCATGTTGAGTATTAGAAAGGGGGTTGTTAATAAGGAGGTAGTCTGAGATTTGAGAGTGAATGCATCTCTCTAGTATTTTGGAAAGTGGAGATAGAATCGCTATGGGGCGGTAGTTGGTTAGATCTGTGGAGAGGCCGCCTTTGTGAAGGGGAATGATGTGTGATATTTTCCATAGTGTAGGGATGTAGCATTCTGACAGAGATTGGTTAATCAAGCTGGATACTGGGTAGGCTAGGGTGTCAGCTGCAATTTGTAGGAATTCACTTGGGAGGTTGTCTACTGCTAATTTTGTGGGTTTAAGTTTAGTTAAGAGTTTTCTTATGTTGGAGGTAGGAATGGGAGAAAATGAGAAGAGTGTGGGGAGATTACTGGGTGAAGGTGTGGGGGAGGAGGGGGTTGTGCTGTCTACCTAGTGATAGTATGGTTTGTGTGAAGTGTGTGTTGAATGAGGTAGAAATATTTTCTGAGGAGTGAGGAATGTTAGGTGTAGGGGTATTGATTTTACCTGGGTGGAGGATGGAGTTTATGGAGGTCCAGAATTGTTTGGGGTTGTGTTGGGAGGAGTTGAAGGCAGACTGGTAGTATTGGATTTTGTCCTCCTTTATTAGCTTTTTGACTCTATTACGTAGTTCTATGAATTTCTGTCTAGCTGAGCGGGTTTTGGTTTTGTGCCAGTGTTCCCAGGCTTTATCTCGGTTTTTCATTTCCTGACCTAGTGGTTTTCTGTAGCCATGGGGAGGGTTGGGCTTTGGTTCTGGTAAGTCTTATGAGGGCATGGTTATTTAGGATGCTTAGGAAGTTAGTATTGAAAAATTGGACTGCGTCATCTAGGCTGAGGTAATTTAGAGGGTGCCAGTTACATTCTTTGAGGGATGAGATGAATGTGATTGGGTTAAAGCGTAGTTTTTTACGTATTTGACGGTAGATGACTGGTTTAACTTGGTATAGGTGTTTTTTGAGTAGGAATGTTGGGGAATGATCACTGAGGCTATTTGATAAGCAGCCTACTATATAAGTTGCTCTAGAAAAAAGAAATTAGCATCTAAGACCGACTAGTAAACAGGTGACACTTTTTTGGATCTTTACCTTGTGCTGGAAAAGTTAATTCTGTCTACATTTGAACCAGCTCTTCTGAATTTGCTGAATGTTTTGCACTCTTCTGGCTGTTTTTGGTTCATTACTTGTAGATTGTTTCACTTATTGCTATGACATCTACAACACAGTATCCCAATTGAAAGTGATGTAGTTTCTGTTCCTTGTCCTGACACATTCTGATTATTCCCCCTCTATCAGCAGTAATGCTTCCTATACTGTTCACCTTTAGACATCTCCCATAATTGTTGTGCCCTTTTCCCATATAACAGTAGGACCCATCACTGCAACAAACTGAAAGAGACATGTATATAAAAATATGAGCAGTTACATTAGCAAATGAACAGCACTGCTCCAGACCATACAGTAAAACACATTCACTGCATCTGTTTCCATCATCATTAAATCAAACAACCACAAGAAACTATGTTGCAAAATCTATTTTAAAAAGTTCACTGCTATGTCTGCCGGGGAAAAAAGGAGCTCATATAAGCACTACTTCACTGCGTTTCAAAGACTGCTAAAACTTTCCTGTCAGCGTGGGGCTGCAGATAAAAGGAGCACACAGAGGAAACTGTTAACATTTCCTGAACGTTAGTTACCCTTCCCCCAAAGTACTGAAACCTGAGCTCATAGACTAAAAGCTGCCTGAATGTAAACAAAAAGATCACATGACCTACCATCCTAATCAAAACAGTCAGACAAGCAGAGAATCTCGGCACTCTCCCTTTAAGTTTAATTCTGGTGACTGCAAAAAAGCAATTACTAGAAAATGGAAATCAAAGTCTAAACAAACTGTAATTGAAGCAGTGAATATTGTGACAGAGATACAAGAACTGGAAGTAGAATCTTTACAAAACAGTAGGAGCAGATTACATAAGTTAAAAGGAAATTGTGGGAACAATATATGCAGAATTATGTTTTGAAGAAGATGTGAGATTTAACAGGAAGGTAGAAATTTAACAATTTATGTAATGCTGGACTAATGATAATTGTGGAGAAGAATGTATGTGGTGTATCATGTTTGAAACTGTGAACGTTAATATGGTTTGTTTTCTTTTATAGAAATGTATGTTTGCCTATGCCTTAAGTGATAATTCAATAAAGGTGTTCAAAAAAGTTACTCTATTTGTGAAAAATGAGTGACCCGCCATACAAGCTTGTAACTTGTACTCTTCTTACAAAAATCAGGGCAATAAGAAATACTGTTTTCCATGATAAGAACTTCAAATCAGCCTCATGAGCAAATCTAAAGGAAACAGTGTTAAGATTTTCAATTATTAAGATCTCAATGAGGAGCCATCTCTGTCTTCTAAGTGGACAGATATGTGATACCCCTTTCAAAAACTGTTTCACAAGAGGTGGGAGAGAAGGGGGGAGGGGAATCTACAGGCAGGCCAAGAGAAATCATGATCAAAGAGTAAGAGAGGCCATAGGACAATAACTCATACCACTACTTAAGAATCACAGGAGTCTGAACCTTAAAAGGATCCTGACTCTTGGATTGGCACAAACTAGAAAATAGTTTCCACTTAACTTGTAAATAATCTTTCAGAAGCAGGCTACTTTCCTCCTTTAGTCTCTGTGGCATATCCTTAGAAAAAAGGTGCCTAAAAGGTGAAGGAATTCTATCATCTAGACAGTCAGTTGAAGAAGTGTAAGTTCATTTTGACAGGAAGCTTGTGGCAGTTGCCCTTGACCCTTTTCAAAAGAAGAAAGTACAGTCATGTTGGTAACTTAACATAACTGCACATATTTGAGTAGATCAATACTGCAGTCCTTATTCTTGGGATTTCCTCCCTTGTGGAAGCCAGTGGCTGGTTTGAACACCAGAAGCTTTCATCACCCACAGTCTTTGGGCACCTTGCTGGTGATGAAAGTACATTGGTGGTATAAAAAGCCATCTTCTGGCACTATCTTCAGGTCCTTCTTGTCCAAAGTTCCGGAAGTCAAATTTGCTCCTCAGTTGTATCATGACCTATGCACTAACCCTACAAACAGCAACTGACACTTTACTGAAGGAGGGAGGGTGGGAAAGTGGTGACAGGTAGGGTACCCAGCCCAACACAAGTGGCAGAAGAATTGAGGGGTAGGAGGGAGGGAAAGGGTACTGAAACATTTGATCTACTTGAACATCTACAGTTATGGTAAGCTATGAACACAACTGTACTATGCTCTTCATAGTCAGTGTTGCAGTACTTAGTCTTGGGAGGACTTGCAAAGCTATGGTACTGGGGTGTCTGGAAAACACTCTGTACTGAGGATATCATACTCTGCAGGATGGCAGAGGTAAACCCAGCTCTGGAGATAGCTCTAAGATGGTAGTGTTTGAGAATGTGGGTACAGAAGACCAAGTAGCAACTTCAAGGATAGCCTTGGTTGGTGTCTCTTTCAAGAATGCTTTGATGACTGCCATTGCCATAGCAGAATGACCCCTGACTCTGCCAAGTATTTCTTTTCTGTGGTGTGTGTAACAAAGGGTGATTCTGCAAGCTATCCATTTCAAGATGTTCTGCTTCCTACTTTCACACCTGAGTAACATAAGCATGGTATTCTAGTACCTACTCCAACCTTACTTTCAAAATTGCTAGGAGGTCTTCAGAAGGACTGCCTGGAGGGAATGAATAACCAATCATTCAAACTGTCAGGCTGAGTATCCTCAGGTTGGGATGGATTGTTTTCAGTTATAAGGACCATGGTTTGTACACAGTATATTGATTCTACCATCACTGAGGGTGAGGAGGAGGGAAAAACAGTGTTGTCTGAGGAAGTTAGAAGCAATCACTATCATCCTCGGCCTGTCTTCCATCACTTTCTACAATACCCTGGGGTTGAAGAGGGAAATGCAAAATGGAAGAGGTATGTCCAGTTGAAGAAGGCATCTATTATCCATGCCCCTGTCTGAGGGGTTCTTGAACAGTATTTACTGATCTTCCTGTTTATTGAGGAAGCAGAACAGTCTATATCTGGCACTCTCCATCTGTGTGTCAGATCCAAAAATACTCCTCTTTTCAATAACAATTCATTGGACTCTAAGAGGGATCTACTCAGATTGTCAGCCAGAGGACTGTCCTTTCCCAGGATGAATAAGACTAAAGGAGTCAGATGTTGCTGTTCTTGTTGAGCTTCCTGACACAGTCCACTACTAATCTGCAGAGATGGAAGGAATGAGTGAACCCCACAGCTGCATTGTCTGTCAGTATTTTTACTGTTCATGGTACCAACTTTTCTTTGCATGCTTTCATGGCCAGAATTCCTGCCATCTTTTCTTTTATGTTGATGTGCTAAGCAGCTAGGAGCCTGTCCCATGTTCCCAGGGCTCTAAATATGTCTAAATGTGCTCTCAAGTTAGTTCTGAGCTGTTTGTGGTTAGTGTCTGGTTTGTTTCTGGGAGTTGGAAAGAGGGCTCTTGGGTATGCGATAATCTCCTCCCACCTCAGAATCATCTTCTTCAAATATGGAAGAAGGGGGAAATGGTGTTTCCAAAAAATTTAACCCACTGTAATTTTCTCATGTGTAATTTTGCCAGGGAGATCAGTATGCATGATGCCATGTACCTCAGCATCTTCAGAAAATACCTTTTTGTTATAATTGAATGAGTGAGCAGGAGACTACTCCCAAGGAATTAAACCTACTGCTGGGTATTGTCTATTCTCCCCATCATTTGGCAAATGTGTTTTTGAAGCAGGCCCAGATGATCCCTTGGTGGACTCCACAGACACTACAGCTGGGTCTACAACCACATTTTTATAAAGGTGGTTGTGGGACTTGAGTTCTCTGCAGAAATGTTTAAACTTACAGGGGGCAGTGGGGTAGAGGAATCAGGCTGCAGTGATACATCATTAAACACAAGATTTCATGGACTGGACATAACAGTCATGGGGTCTAGGTGCAGGCAAACTCAAGAGCATGCTATAATTGCCTTGAGACTAGGAGAATTCCTTAGACACCCAATTAAAGGAGTCCTTCATGCTATGAAATGTGTCCACAAAGGATGGGTCCTCGGGTGTCAAGGCTGAGAACAAGGTAAGTTCTGAGTACATATCCAAAAAATTGGTGTGAGGGTAGGTGCTACACAAAAGCAAGTTCATCCTCATCCTCATCTTCAGACATCGGATTATTCAAGGAAGAAGGTTTCCCTTTTTTCCCACCCTCCCTCCATTCTCTTCCCTTTCCTTCTTTTTTGCTGTTTTTATGCCAGGGTGCAGGATTTTTATTACTACTATCCCTAGCTGGCAGGGTTGTAGTCCCCCCCCCCCATTCTGACGCAAGAAAATTTTGATGTTCTGACACCCTAGCCACTATATACTACTGTGCTCAAGCTGTACAGTGGCTGGGTGCATGGAAGGTGCTTTAGAAGCTGCCCAACTGCTCTGATCTTTGGCAGGATATGCCTCATACAGTTTAAGCTATTGCAGCTGTGATATGATAATGAACATCTACTGTATCCTGGACAGACTGACCTAATAGAAGACAGAGCAGCCAGGCACGCTGGAAGGATAAGGCCTCCCACTACCACTAGCTAATGATTTACTGTATTTTATGTGCCTCTGACTTTCAAAAAATGTAGTAATTGTATATAATTTACAAGCAATAAAATTCTAGAAAATTAACCATCAGTCCACAACATCCACTGCACAGTTGAGAAGTAAGGCACAGACTAACCAAAACCTCAATAGAAGTACTTTGAAATTAGAATGAGTTAACATTGGAAAATATAGTTACTGCTGTCCTTTTTTGATACATTCCCTGCTATTAAGAGTTCCAAGATTCTCAGTTTCTATCAGCTTCAGAACTCAAATCTACTCATTGCTAAGCACTGAAAGAATATCTACTATACTTACAATAACTGTGAAAAGAAATACTCTGATCACTTGAAAACAGTTTATTTTTCAATGGCATGCTACAGTCCTTTAGAAAAATAAAGAATAATTATTTAAGTTGAACTTACCACAGGAATACATGTTTGAAAGATCACTTCTTATGCAGCCATAGCTATATGGGTTATATCCTGTCAAGGATATAACAGCCAGTCAGCTTCCAAAGCTTCAGAGCACATTCCTATCATTCAAACTGTCAAGCAGTTTGAGCAGAACTGACTAAAAGACAAGTTTGGGCACAAAGTCTTCAGAGCTTTCCTGCCAGCACAGACAGGGAGGCTAAGACCCAAAAGGACAATGTGAGGAACATCAGAAAATAAATGTTCATATCCTGGCATAAAAAAAACACATAAAAAATGAGGAGGTGGAGGGAGGGGGTGGCTACTGCAGCAGTGATCATTCAAACATCTACTGTTATGAAAAATTCAACTTACACAACTGTACTATGTTCAGCATATTGATCCTTGCTGCAGTAGCCTTAGCTATATTGGTATATTACCCTAGCTAACTACATTTGTGAAGTAGAAGGGGAAAGGTACAGGAACTCCTGTATAATGGTCCCAGCAAAATCTGATCTGAACCTAGAGAAGGAATCAGGCTTATAACACATGCAGAGAGGACCAAATAGCAGCTTCTAGAATTCTTCTAGAATGTAATCCTTTCCAAAACGCCAGAGATGAAGCCAAGGCTCTGATAAAGTGGACTTTGCCCCTGCGTGGAACAGATTTGTTCTGGTGA
This sequence comes from Protopterus annectens, assembly GCF_019279795.1. Lineage (NCBI taxonomy): Eukaryota > Metazoa > Chordata > Ceratodontiformes > Protopteridae > Protopterus > Protopterus annectens. The sequence goes on from NC_056747.1 coordinate 1,233,561,308, forward strand.
GCATAACAAAAGTAAAAGCCTTAGATAACCATTTGGAAAAAGTCTGTTTTGACACAGGCTGTCTCCTCTTCTTATCTTCACAAGAAATAAACAATTGATTTGAAAATCTGAAAGATTTAGTTCTGTCAAGACAGTACCAGAATTGTCTGTGGACATCTAAGGTATGGAAGTATCCTCTCTCTCTCTCATTTTTAGGTTCAGTAAAGAATAGGGTGAGATGGATAATTTAGCTTAAAGTAAACCTGGATACCACTTTATGTATAAAAGGATTAGTTCTCAAAGAAACCCTTCCCCTATAGAAAATGAGATAGGGTTGACTCACCATAAGGGTGTGTTACTCAGACACTCTTCTTGCAAAGGACACAGCAATCAGGAAAACTGTTTTACACATTAAGAAACCAAAGCCAGCCAAAGGTCAAACGGATCAAGTGTTAGTTTCTCGAACACAAAATGAATATCCCAAACAAGGGGCCACCAGTTTTCATGGAGGCCTCTTATGCAATGCCCCTTTCAATAATATGTTGACGTGAGACTGGCTTGAAAGAGGAGGAACAACGGGCAGACATGCTAAAATGGCTGAGAAATGAACCCTGACAGCAGAATAAGAAAGGTCATAGGATAGTAACTCACACAAGCATTGTAAAACCAGAGAACAATTGGTCCTGAATGGATGCTTTTTATGGTGTTGGCACCAATTAGAAAATCTTTTCCATTTGCTAATATATGATTTTTTAGTAGCAGGCTTTTTTGCCTCCATTAATACATGTTGCACATCCTCAGTAAACAAGTGTCTAAAATGAATTAAGACCCTATCATTCAGGCAGTCAGCTGAAGATGATTGATGTTGGGATGCATCTAACACTCATGAAAATCTTTTATGAGTAGATCCGGTCTGTGAGGAAGCTTGTGGTAATTGTCCCAGGCCATTTCCAAATGGAGGAAGAGCCATGGTTGTCTGGGCATAAAGGAAAACACCACAATGATCTGGGGGATTCCTTCTGAATCTTCAGAAGTACCCTGGATATTAGTGGAAAATGTGGAAAAGCATACAGCAACATTCCTGTCAAAAGGAAAGAAAAGGCATCTGTCTTCCAGGGTTTCTTGCATGGAGTCCTGGGATAAAATCTTGTCAGCTGATTGTTCAAAAAGAGGCAAAGAGGTCTACTTAAAGAACTCCTCACAGATGGATTAAATATCAAAGACCTGTGATCTAGTTTCCATTCATGAGAGTCTGCACAGGTCCTGCTCAGCTTGTTTGCCACACAATTTTGCCCTGATGGAATATAGGATGCTTGTTGAGTGAGACTGTGCTGTGAAACTATATCCCAAGCTAACATGTCTAGTCAGCAAAGGGGTTACAACTTTGTTCCCCTTGTTTGATATACCACATGACTCTGGTGTTGTCTGTAAACACCTTAAGAGGTCGTGGGGACCAAAGATGGTTCAGAGAGTTGACCGCCTTGATCAGGGCAAGCATCTCCTTGATATTGATGTGCTTGCATCTGTCCTTGGTGTCCCACACCCCCTGAACATGTATCCCTACTGAACCTGCTCCCCAAACAAAGTCCAAAGTGTCTGTGGTGACTGACTGCTTTGGAGCAGGGAGGGAGAGGGGGAGACCTGGATTCAAGTATATCTGCTGTTTCCACCCAAAGACTGATGATCTGACAAACTCCAGGACCATGATTTGAAAAGTTAAATGGCATTCTTGTTCAGACAAAACATATTCCATATACCACTGTGTCTTTCTATTGTGTGGTATCATGATAATCATAGATGCCATGAGACCCAAAATCCTGTGGTATTCCTTCGCAGTGACCAAAGTTGGAGTCTAAATACAGATTCTTTTTTTTTTCTTGTGGAAGAAAAGCTTTTCAGGTAGACACTTCAATTCAAATTGTCAGGAATGTCAAGAAAGACTTTTGAATATTCTTTTGGAATCCCAGCTTGTGTAACAGATGTCTCACCCAACAGAGAGATTCCTGACACTTTGAAAAAGACTCTACAAAGATAAGCAAGTTGTGGGAAAATGTGGATACTCTGTAGCCTGTGATGAACTATAACTGGAGCTAGACACTTTATGAACACTCTTGGTGCAGTGGATAGTCCGAAGAAAAAGGCAGAGAACTGATAATGTAATTCAGACACACAAAAATCATAAGAAACATTTGAAGTCCGGATGAGTTGAAATGTGATGAAAAGCACCTAAGTGTAGTGTTACCAGGAAACTTGAAAGAGGAAGAAGATGTAACAGATTGTGAAGTGACATCATTTTGAATTACGGCACCATCATAAACAGGGTTAGAAAATAAAGATCCAGAATTGGTATCTCAGAATTTTTTTTCTTTGGAACAAGGAACAGCCATGAATAAAAATCCTTCCCCACCTGGGAAGGAGGAATTGTTTTTAATCACTCCTTAGGACAGCATATGATTAATAACAGGTGGAAACAAAACAGTCTGATCTGGGGGATGAAGAATGATACCCTGGAAAGGAGGAATTTCCTCCCACTGCCTTCTGTAACCTTGATGAATGATTTTCAGAACCCAATAATCTAAAGCAATCTGTTGCCAGAAAGAAAAATGAAGATTTAGACTTTCTGGAAGAAAAAAAAATGGGCCAGGGTGGGAGGCGGTTACAAGATCTCTTGAACAATCATTCAGACTTGTTGGACTGTCCTTGGTTTTGGGAGGTTTGAGACTTTTTTTTTGGAAACTCCTTGCCATTTCTCCTTAAATGTCTGTTTATCTAAATTTTGTTGATAATGTTTTGTCTACTTTTTTGCCAAACTTGGATGAGAAAAAAGAAAATCCCTTGGACAAGCTGGAAAAGGAGGGATGAAAAATCTGAAGATAATCCCTGGACCAGCTTGCACTTTTCAAAACACTTTTTGATTGCCTCTGCAGTAGAGAGTCCAAACACTAAATCTCTATCTAACAGAGAATTTAAAATCTTGTTTTATCACTTCCTGGGGGTTCTGAGAATGCAGCCACGCAAACCTCCTTAAAAAATACCAGTGGCTATAGCTCAGGAAGAAGTATCAATAGAGTCATACACACACTACAAACAAGTAGTGACATGTGCAAAAGAAGAAACTAAGTTATTTAAAGCAGACTTTTCCACACATTCCTAATAATTTCAGAATTTGTCAGAACAAATTTTAACATGAAGCAGAAAATTCAAAATTTTGAAAATCAAAGTTGCAGAAGTATACACTTTTTCCAATACCTATAAATAATTTTCCAATTCTTATCAGAAAGATTAGGTCTGAAATTAACTGAGTGCTTAGCAGCAGTGGGATCAGCTAAAGCTATAGCTGCAGGGTCATGTTTGGAATACTGTGTACAATTTAAAAGGCTGAGGAACTGTATACATCTTATCTGCCATTTTAGGGGCATCTGGCGGACTCTCAAGGAAAAAAAAAGCAAGCAGTAACACACATCCTTTAAAGCAGACAAAACAGGAGAAATGGGTGTGGGGTCTGGAAAATCCTTCTGTAACAACTCATAGTATTTCTGAGAGACTGAGAAACCTCAACTGTTCTCCCACTGAAAACACTGGGACATTCTAAAAACTGTCTCAAGAGAAACAGAACCCCCCCCACAGGGAGAATCAGACTCTGTGTCTGAATCAGAAATCTGAGGAAAAATCCTGTATCCGTTCATGCATTTTCCTGTTCAGATTCAGAATCTTGAATCTCTTCAGGAAAAGAGAAATCCCTCTTTCTTTTACCAAAACTTAGGTTACAAGAAGGATCAGCAGCCTGAATTAAACCCCGAGCCAGATGCAACGAACTACTCCTAGATACATGCTTGGTTTTCTGTTTTTTTTTTTGACAAGAAAAATGAGGCCAACCATATTACTAATGGCAGCAGCTGCTTCCCCAAGGATAAGCAAAGAATTTGGACATAACAGGGAAATCTTCCCTGTTCCCTCTCCCAGGACCAACAAGGGGTGGCTCTCCTTTGCCACTGATAGGACTCCAACAGGCGTAGAGGATGTGGCTAGTCTCCCCATCCATGCTGGCTTATGAAATTTTACACTAGATGGATCTGGGGTAAAAGATGTGTGGTCTGAGGTACAACAAATGGGTGCAGCAGAGTCACCCACCAAATTGCTAGCCTGCTGTGGTGGCAAAGGCCGTCTGCTTAACTTTTTCTTTTTTTGTGGCTGGAAGAAAGACCAACCATGGGATCGGTAACCTGTTCCATGATTATGCTGAAAATGGTGCTTCTTTCCTGGAGAAGACAAATAAAACTAGCAGTTTTTGACAGAAGAAAAAACACAGTAAAATGCACTTTAAAAGACTATGTCAGGCCCACAAAGGAATAATAAACAAAGTTTCTCCACATAAAATGTTTTCAGTTAATTTACACTACTTTTAAACTTGTCAGGAAAAAAATAAAGTCCTCCATTTAAAAGTACATTACAGTCTCAATACAGTCCATTAAAACACAACACTCCTATCTTTAAAATAATTTTTCTGAAGAGAAAAGTAATAAAACATCTATAAAATTAAGAAAATGGAAGGTTTTCCCCCAAAGGGATCTTATCTGCCCAGCAAAGGAAAACACAAGCTGACAATTAGTCATCAAAAGCCTCAGAGGAGCGTACTCTTTGGCAGCTGTAAAGCTCTATTGGGCTTCATACCCAATCATGTCCTTAAGTTATCTCAGCTCATGCTGTTTGACAGTTTGGATGCATGGAAGGTGCCCAGAAGCACTGGAAGCTGGTCCACTATTATATCCTTGGCAGTATATAACCCATATGGCTAAGGCCACTGCAGCAGTGATTAATATGATAATTGTTTTTTTATATTACATTACAGATTTACATGCTGTACATTTCACTAGAAAGTAATTATATTTATACAGCTACGTACATGGTTTTCTGAAAAATTAACACACTTGCCTTGACACAATGCAGCTTCCTTGCACTTAGAAATGAACACATCTAAACACATTTGCCTTTATTTGGGACGAAAATTATCACTTCCAAATCAGAGAACATGTTATCTCTTGGTAGAGAGTGGACTATGCTTTGCAGTTGAGGGGGCAGCAGCTGCCTTATATGGAGTAATGAGTGAGGGTAGAGGGGACTGGGAGACTGTGCAGCATATGGATGCAGCAGTGAAAGTACTGTAGGCACTGCACTGGACTGTGGTAGTAAAGTGAGAACTAATTCACAGCATGAAGCTCTGATGTTATCAGTTGGTATACATTCTCCTTCCTCACCAACGGTTATGAGATGGGTAATGACACTACTAGACACAAGTTGCACAAAATAATTTTCTTAATAGGGAAGCTGGGCTTACTCTCCATGGAAGAATCTCAGAGTACAGCCACTGTTAAGGTAGTTGGGAGCTTTATGAACATTTATCACGGGCACCCTCCTATAAGAAATTTACTGGGTATTGCCCACATGGGAGGTGGGCCCGCGACAGACCCAGAACACTTTCCCAGGATTATATCTCTTAGGTTGTGCTAAGAAAATGAATGGATAAATGACTGTAAGATTAGAGGACTTATTTTTGTGACTCTTGGCTTAATCAGTGATCACTCATCATAAAATTAATTCCTTAAACTTATAGCAACAAGTAATTTCAAGGAACACGGATTGAGTTTTACTATGTGTGGTGGAGCCAAGAATCCTGAAAAAGACCCTCGCCTTCAGAAATATTATTGTCAGGAGTAAACCTTTTTTTCCAATGCCAGTAACCATTTCTGATTCAGAGGCAGCCCTATCACAGTGCTGTTGCTTGAAAAGGTGGAACACCATGGTGGGCTATTCTCTATGACCTACCTCAAAGGCTAATGAGACATTCCAGGGAGCCATGTGCTCCCTTCTGAAATGCCTGCCATAATGCATTTATGCGGCCAAGAGATTCAGAGGATCACTCACTTGCATAAATTAACTTGACCAAAAGTCTGCATTTATTTATTACATTCAATGGATGAGACAGCACAAAAGGTAAGTGCCAGGTGTTTAACATACAGGTAATGGTGTGAGTGTATGTAAATGTTTGGCTGCATGTGTGTGTGTGTGTGTGTGTGTGTGTGTGTGTGTATGTACAGGGATGAGTAGTTTCAAGTGTGTGCGAGTGAGAGAGATAATGTGTGCTTGCCTGAGTGGTTGCAGTAGGATATGTGTGTGTGTGCGTGCACATGCATAACTGAATGGGTGAATAAGCCATGAGTACAACTGGGTGAGTGTGTGTGTGTGCGTGTGTGTGTGTGTGTGTGCGTGCGTGTGTGTGTGTGTGTGTGTGTGTGTGTGTGTGCGCGCACGTGTGTGTGTGTGTGTAGGGGGAGGCTGTCATGCTTCCAGACAACAAGCAAATCCTACAAGATTGTGGAGGGGGCACTAGACACCATGGAGTTTATTACTCAAAAGACACCTCAAAAGTTAATATAACAGTTTTTCAGCATGAAAAACATATGGGTTGTGGGGGGGGGGGGAGAGACACTAGACACAATGGATATGAAATATTATCCTAACAACTTAAAGTTAATAGCACAATAGTTTTGCAGCACGAAAGACAAAATGTATGGGGGGGGGGGGGTAACACTAAACACCAGGAACATTCAAACATTTCCCTGCCTCAATGAAAAAAAATAGGAATGGGGGGAAAAGCTTTGAACCCTGTACCCTTGGCACAAAAAAAGCAGAGGTTTAGTCTTCTGCACTAATTATAAGTTATGTACTCACCATAACTAGGCATCCGTGTTGTCCATTTTTCTTTCTTCCTCACTAATGGGGTTGGATCCAATCCTTGGATCCAACTCAACCTCATATACTAGACTTCAGATCCAGCTCTCGAGCTTCTCCCTCTACCCATAATGGTCTACTCTGTCCCCATTGATCCAGACCGAGTTTGCTGCCTAATCTCCCAGTTGTCCAAGAGAGAAAAAGGATAGACAGAAATAAAGATAGGGCAAAAACCTGGAACAGTCGGTTCCAAACACAATCCAATAGGTATTTCCAGAAGAAAAAAAGGATGGGGGACAGATCAGAGGGAAGGTGAGGAAGAATGAAAAATAGACAACACAGATGCCTAGTTATGATGAGTACATAACTTATAAATCTGATGCAGTCCCTCTTCATGCTTCCTCACTAATGGGACAGAGTTCACAACTATGTAAAACCTTGTGTGATCCTCATGGAAGGATATTCTGGAGCATTGCTGAATCAAAGAGACTCTATTTCTGGATCTGATATTCAATTTGTAGTGTGAAATAAAGGTATGATTTTAGACCATGTGGCTGCTGCATAAACATCATCAATAGAGGTCCTTGACCAAAAGCCTGATGAAGTAGCCAAGGACTGAGGTGAATGAGGTTGGGGAGGTCTTGGTAATACTAAGCCTTTTTGTGAATAAATCAATGAAATGCAGTCTGTAATTAACTTAGCTAGGGTAAGATTACAAACTGATTGACCCAGGTGATTTCAGGAAAAGGATACAAAAAGCTGATTTGACTTTCTAAACTGCTTTGACCTGTTAAAATAGAAACATAGCTGTCTATGTACATCAATGAAATGTAGTGTCTTCTTTCCCTTATTGGAAAAATTCAGAAAAAAATAAAGGCTGGCAAATTAATGGACTGGTTGATGTTACTTTCAGAAGCCACTTTAGGGACAATAGAAGGGTTATAGTCCATAGAGAAACCCTGTCTTTATGAAATACAATGTAAAGGGATTTTGCAGATAGCGCCTGGAGTTCAGAAATTCTTTTTGCTGAAATTATTGCTACCAGGAAGACCGTATTCCTTGACAGAAATTTTAGATCACATTTGTCTGATGGTTCTAAAGGTTTCTGAGTTAAACCCTGAAGAACTACAGTAAAGTCTCAAGGTGGTGAAGGATCCTTTATCGGAGGTCTGAGGAGAAAAATGTCATTTATAAAAGCTTTAAACAATCTAGAAGAAGCCAGAGAGAAAGATTTATTTCCTGAATGGAAATTTGAGACTGTTGCCAACTGACGTTTAATTGTAGAAAAATTAGTCTCTTCGTTAAAAAGGGATGTAAGAAAAAGAACTGCAGTGCAGAAGTTGGGGATGAAAAAGTGTTGATGTTTTGGTTAGAAGCCCAAATAGAAAACCTTTCCCATTTGCTCCCATAAACTTTTTTTGTAGAAGTTTTTCTGTGATGCCAAAATAATGCCGCAAACTGGGGAAGAGAGCCTGGATTGTCAGTATTACAGGAAAAGGAGAAACCATGCTGTTAACCTTGAGCTAGAAGGTTGGGATGTTGAACCCCCGACGGGTGAGAAAGGATTTCCTGATGAGACTCCAGTATCCATGAAGGATAATGAAGACAAGACCACTGCAAGGGGAACCAAACTTGCTGGGGCCAGAAAAGGGCAATGAGAATTACAGAGATCTTCAGCCTGCTTGTGTTCTGTAAGAATTTTAGGAGTGGAAGAGGAGGATAAGCATAAAGGAGACCAGAAGGCCAAGCATGAAGCAGAGCTTCTCTCAGTGACTCACCATGGGGGGATCAAAGTGAAGTACTTACTGCACTTGTTGTTGAGAAAAGAGACAAATACGTCACATCAAGTTTGGCCCCAATGCCTGAAGATCATATTTGCTACTGACTGGTTGAGAGACCACTCATGAGGCAACACAATAGATCTGCTCAGTTTGTCTGCCAGCATGTTGGTTTTCCCCAGAATGTGTGTCACAATTAGAAAGTTGTCTGAAGAGATTGCCCATTCCTACACTGTCATGTCCTTTCTGCACAGGGGGTAATATCTGGTTCCTCATTGCTTGTTGATGCACCAGACTAACAACATATTGTCTGTCTGAATTGCAATAAGATATTCTTGAAATGCCTGCAATGCTAGAAGGACTGCTCTTATCTTTAGAATGTTGATATACAATTTGGTCTCTTGGGGGGACTACATGCCTTGGACTGTCCTTCCATGAAATGCCATCCCGCCAGTTGGGAAGTGTCTGTGGTCACTGTGGCAACTGGATTTAGATGAACAAAGGATCTGCCCAGAAAAAGTCTGTCAGACTGAATCCACCAGTGAATGTGGTGCTTACAAATCAGGGCAAGTTTTATTGGACAGGAATGGGGCTGATGTAGAATGCACCACTGTACAGCTGAGGTCCACTGGAAAATTCACATAAACAAGCATGCTAAGGGAAGCAGTACTATGGCAGCTGACATAGACCCCAGTGCTCAAAGCACTAACCTTGCTGGAGAAGGATAAGAGAAAATATCTTGTACCTGATTTCTTAAAGAAGCAATGCAGTGGAAAGGTAAAGATGCCTCCTGAGTCTTAGTATTTAAAACTTTCAAATTAATTCCAGGCTCTGAAATAGAGCAAGCTGTGATTTGGCAAGACTGACTGAAATGCCAAAGGAGTTGTAAATCTGGAGCAAATAGTCTCTGGCTTGTTGACATTGGTGCCTGGAGGGAACAGTGAGGAGCCAATTGTCTATGGAAACACCTAGAATCTTTTGAGCCTCAAGTGAGCTGCCACCCCTGCCATGCATTTGGTAAACAAACTGGGGGCTGTGGTGAGTCCAAAGTGCAGAGCTCTGAATTAGTAATGACTGGCTCCCAGCTGAAAGCAAAGATGCCTTCTGGATCATCTGGCTATTTTTATATGATAGTACGTCTCCTGAAGGTCTACAAAGCACATCCAATCATCCTTGTGCAGAAGGGGCAGGATGGACTGAACTATGACAATTCAGAACTTTGCCTTCCTCACATACTGGTTTAAACTGCTTGGATCCAAAATTGGTCTGAGGTCCCCTGTTTTCCTCTGCACTAAAAAGAAGCATGAGTAAGTTCCAAATCCTATATGGTCAGGTGGGACCTTCTGGATTCATAAGTAGGTACTAGGCTATCGGCCCAAGGGCCTACGTAAGCCTAGCCAACAAGGTTCCCTGACTTACGCCACCCAAGAAAGTTATTTTCCTGTGCCACTGTCGAGAAGAGACACAGAAGTGTTCCCTGGGGTGTATTTCCTATTTCCCATCCACTCATCAAGATGTTTCTTGAAGAGTGCTAATGAAGAACTTTGGTTGACATAGATGGGTAGCCTGTTCCAGAGTATGGTAAGTCTCTGGGATAGGGATCTATCCCACCAGCATGTCCTGGTTATGGTGACAAGGTTTAGGTCCCTAGAGCGTGTAGCTCGGAGGGATTGGTATTTCTTTAGTTGTAGCATGTCCAACAGCTCTGGGTTTGACACAGCTTTATATGTTAGGCAGAGATCACCTCGGAGTAGGCGATATGCTACGGAGTAAAGCTGGAGTTTTTTGAGGCGGTCAGTGTAGGACATTTGTTTGAGTCCAGTAATCCTCTTTGTGAGGTACTTCTGTGGCCTTTCCAGCTGCTGCAAATGTCTTGTGAGGTACATTCCAAAAGGGGCATTGTACTCTATAATGGGTCTAATGAGTGTCGAGTAGAGGGGAAAGATGACCTCTTTTTTCCCTGGATGAGAACCCTTTTATGATGTGGTGTGCCACGTAGAAGGACTTCCTGACTACTGTGGTGATGTGACTATCAAAGGAGAGACTACTGTCCACCTGGGTCACAAGGTCTCTTATCACACATTCAGTGTTAAGCAGATTGCTGTCTATGTGGTAGCTCATGGGTACGGAGTTTTTACCAAAGGGGATGACACTGCACTTTTTGACACTGAGCTTGAGGCCATGGCACTGACACCAGGCATCTGTCTCAGAGAGGCCCTTCTGTAGGATGTTCACATCATTTGGGGACTCGACTATGGCTCCTAGTTTGCAGTCATCTGCGAACTTCATTAGCCAGAGGCCTTCTGTGTTAGCCTGTACTTCAGAGAAGTAGATACCAAACAGGAGCGGTCCCAGGACGGAACCCTGTGGTACTCCACTTGTCACTGGTTTGAGGTCAGATTTGGAGTCTGCAACTTTTACAGTGTGGGTTCTGTCAGTGAGCCATTTGGCAACCCATCTTGTGACGTAGGGATTTATGCCTAGTTTATTGAGTTTAGCTATAATTCCAGAATGGGGGATGGTGTCGAAAGCCTTGGCGAGGTCAAGATAGGCTGTGTGAACCACCTTACCCTCATCTACGGCTTTGGTGACTGCCTCAAAGAAGTCAATCAGGTTCAGGAGGCATGATCAGCCTTTCACAAACCTGAACTGGGTGGAATTCAGAGTTTGGAGGTTACCAATGTCTTTGTTTATGAGTGCTGTGATGATACATTCCATGGCCTTGCAGACCAGGCTCGTCAGGCTAATAGGTCTATAGTTTCCAGGATCAGTGGTGGCTCCCCCTTTGTGGAGTGGGATAACTGTTGCTGTGCGCCATTCAGTGGGCACAAAGCCTGATGCAAGGCTATTATTGAACATGGTGCTTAAGTGGGGAGCCAGTTAATTCTGAAGTTCGTGTAAAATGCAGCCTGAGATGTTGTCCGGTCCCATGGATGCTGTGTTTTTGACTTTAGAGAGTGCAGCTTTCACCTGCGTAGTTGTGATTACAGGGACTCTGCATTCTTCCTGTATAGATATGGGCCATTTAGGGGGTGAGGGGGAGGTAAAGTTAGCACTGAACCTATCTGCCAGGATGTTGGCAATATCAGTTGGTTCTGTAATTTTCGTGCCTTTGTGCTGTAACTCAGAGCAGATCTGGGTGTTGCCATTGAGATTCTTGACATAGCTATAGAATTGCTTCGTGGTTGTCTTTGGAATTAGTGGCGATTTTATTTTCGTAGCTAGCTTTGGAGGATCTTATAAGGGATCTCAGCTTCTTACTGAGGCTGACCAGGGAGCTCCTCCACTCATGGGATTTTACTCTCTTTTACAACAGTTTCTTCCTACTGTTGTACAGTTTGTTTATGGCAGGGGACCATCAGATTGACTTCCTTTTTTTGGAGGATAGCATCTTGGTTCTGTTTGGGATAGCACGATCCATGCACTCATGTAAGTGCTTATAGAGTGCATTTGTGTAGGATTCAGCAGTTGTAACTGTACTGTCCATCTGCATGGGTGTCATGAAGTTCACTACTTCTGTCTTAAGAAGCATGAAGTTGGCTATGGAGAAATTTTTTACTGTGGTTTCGTTAATGGGGGGTGGGGGTGGGGTGTGGATATCAAGGGTGATTAGCTTATGGTCGGATCGGACCAACGAGGAGTTGACTTCAGGTGTGGAACACCGGTCACTCATGTTGGTAATGACTAGGTCTAGGATGTTGTTGTCCCTGGTGGGGGTGTAGATAAGTTGATCTAGGGCATTGGAGTTTATGAATTCCAGAAAGCGTTGCGCTAAGGAGTTGGTACGAGTAGTTTTCCCAGTTAATGGTGGGGTAGTTGAAATTGCCCATTATTAGAGTGTTTGGTTGAACCCTAATATTTTCCAGTACATCAATAAAAGAGGAGTGGGAATCCTGGGGCATGGTGGGAAATCTGTAGCAAGCTACAATTTGTATTGCAGTTTTGCCAAGAGTTAGTTGCACTTGGATAACCTCGGATGCATCATGCTGAGCAACTATGAGACTTTTTTTCTAGCTGCTTTTACATTTCTTGTGATGCTTCCTTCCTCTGACTGGGTGGAGAGTTGGGAAGTTTCTTCCTCAACAACGAGGAAGACTGGAAAAGAGTAAGAAATAACCAAAGGATATTATTCTTAGCACCCATAAATCAGTGAAGATATTTGTCCAGGTGCCTAAGTACAAAGACAGTCAACCCCTGACTGTCTCCAGAGTTGGATAGTCGGGCAGTGTTTCAGGAGCGCTGATTGGGCCTGTCAGAAAAACGATTTTCTAAAAGCCTTGGTTCTGTGGGCCTGCTCTGCCTCTAAGGTGACACCTAACATTAATATTTCCTCCTCTGCTTCTGGAAGAATTATCTCCATGCAAATCTTGGAAAGGACTCTGAGATTTACAGAACCACATCTTCTTACCACAGCTGTGGTTTCTAGTCCACTGAGGGGTAGAAAACTTGATTCCCATGGCAATCAGGTGACTTTCCTTCTTGTTTGCTGTGGGTAAGCATATCCTTAACCGATGGCCCAAACAAGGATGTGCCATCAAATATGGCATTAACAAAAGACATTTTAAAGTGCTCCGCAAAGTGTCACAGCCTTATGGAGATACCTGAACCAGCTTGCTCATGAGGTACCTTCAGCTGTCTGAAATATTAACCTTATCGACACATTTGAAATAGACAAAAGAGTGGCCAGCTGAGAGGAAGCCCTCTTGAAATCCTCAGCAGACATAGACTCAGAGACAGAATTCGACAGTTCTTTAGTCAAATCTCTCTGAAACCTAGTAAAATGCAACAAGTAATTAAGTGACGTCAGAGTAATGGCAGCGGAGGTGAACACTCACTTTCCAAATCTGTCCAATGCTCTTGACTCGCTGTTCAACGGAAAGACAGAAGAGCTCTGCTCAGCTTGCTGTTTTTTAGTGGCCACCGCCCACCACCACAGTATCAGCTGGAACTCCTTTGCTCTAGTGAGGACTGTCTGAAGGAAGGGCCAAATGTTTGTCCAGGCACTTAGGAATGGGCTTGATAGTGTCCGTCTCATTTCATGCCCTGCAGGAAATCCGGTCAATAAGTTCATCTGTGGGGGGGGGGGTTCACCTAAGATGTAGATGGGCCAGCACTGAAAGCTTCCAGGAACACCAGTTCTTCAGAAGGAGTTTGGGATGACTAGCCACCTTTCTGCTTAAGGATTTCTAGAATATTTCCAAAGGAGCTGTCATCATGTGGTAATCTGAGGGATTCTTCTCACTCATCAAAATCAGTGTTTTCCATGGGAGAGTCTGTGTGACTCCTCTTACATGTCCTCTTCTGAGGGATCTTCTCTGTGCAATATTCAGGAGAGGTATTGGAAGAGAAGGGGAGTCTAACTGGAACTGGCTGCCCCTATGGAGTAGGTCTGATGGACTCAGAGCTTGGAGCCAAACAGGAATAGGGAATAGGATCTGAAACATGAGATGATGATTATCTATGGCGAGAGAAAGCCCTCTCTACAACCTTAAATGCCAAGGGACCAGGAGAAACGCTTCCCTCTCCCCCGGAGCCAAAGCTTCTCAAGGGGTAGGTTGGGGCCACCCCCAGATCTGAGCCTCAAGGGGATAATTAGATCCAAGCTTTCCAGGGCTGAGGCATCAAGAGGAAAGGATGGATCTGACGAAAGCACACTGAACCCAACCCCATGGATCGAGAACCAATATCTCTGCTCTGAGATCCACTCTGATCTGAGGGTATTAGAGGAGAACCAGTCAGGGAAATCATGAGAGTAGAGGAAGGAACTATCCTTAAATCTGAAACTCTTGGGGATCTCAGATATTGGGACTCTGAAACCACAGGTTGGATTGGACAGGGAGAAACAATGGACTTTGTAGGCATACTCACAGATACAGTAGGGGACTGAGTTGGAAGAACCCCCATCTGGATCTGAGCTCTGAGGAATTTACACATTATTGTATCCACATCTGCCTCTGACTGACTTCTGTATGACCTAGAAGATGCCGTGAAAGGGGGTCGAGAGTGTTTCTTTGGAGTCTGGAATAACTGAGTGGGCAGAGAAGGAGAAATAGGTTTTACTGAGTACTCTGGGGTACAGCTTCTTTGAGCTGAACTGGTTCTTGAAGCCAAGGACTTAGGATCTAAAGAAGAAGTAGACAGCAAGGGGGATATAACTATAGGAGACAACCCTATTGGATCCAATACTAGCTTTGGATTTGAGGAAAGGCCAAGTAGTTTGGGATACAAGGAGGTCAGATCTGAGATTTTTCTGATTTTTTCCATCCACTCCAAGGAAGCCCTTGCAGACTTTGGAGGAAACCTCTTCCTGGAAATGGATTTGGACATTTTAGAGGAGTTTGAGCCCCAGAAGAAGCAGGAAGTAACCCTTTAAAGATGAGCTTATTACACCTGTCTGATAAAGCTCTTGGATTAAATGTAGAGCAAACAGAACAGGGTGTGTTAAGATAGTCTGGTCCTAGACAATAAACGCACTTTTTGTGCATCTGAGTTTGGGATCTTATGCCCACAAGAAGTGAACTTTTTAAATCCAGTTGGTTTCTCTGACATAGTTAAGAGGAAAAAAAAAACCTCTGACTTAAATAAAAACAATTTAAAAAAAAAAGGAAAAAGTATCTGTTGGGCAGAAATTACCAAATAAAATGGTAATATTAGCCCAGAAACAGCCTGGAAGAAGAAGGGAAGGAAGGAAAAAAACAGCTATGTTTATTTAAGGGAAATACCTGACAGGTAAAGGAAAAAGTACCAACAATGGTAAGAAGTCTACTAAAATAACTTAGAAAAGAGTCAAAGAAAAATGCAGGAAAATCCTAACACCAGCACCCACTAAGAGGGAAGATATACGAAAAAAACCTGACAACTTTTAAGAACCACCATGATTTAACAATTAACTATTAAATGAAAAACTGCTTACTATGCTTGAGTGCAGAACCTGTGTCTAACCACAATAGTGGCAAATGAGATCTGAGGCAATGGGGATGGAGTAGAGCATTATGGGTAGAGGAAGGAGCTCGAGAGCTGGATCTGAAATCTAGCATATGCATCCGAGTTGGATCCGAGGATCGGATCTGAACCCACTAGTGAGGAAGAATGAAAAGGACATCATCAGATCACTAGATACCAGGAACAGCCTGTAAATTAAAAAAAAATATATATATAACAGAACAATGGTGGAAAAAAGCTACAAAACCCACATCAGCAACAATCCTTTAGTCCTTTGCACTACAATGTAGCTATTACTGCCACATTTTTTTACCATTAGGGGTCCTAAAACAATGAAATACTTAGTTCCAGTTTCAAACCTGTGTTCTTGTTGCATTTCATAACAATACCCCGAGGGATTGTAGACCACTGTGTGACATGAATATGGTTATCCAGAGGGCCTGACTTCTGCCTTTGCCTCCACATTCGTGAGAACTATGTCCCATTTAGTAATCATTTTTGGACAAATGCTAGCATCTACAAGAGTAGCATCTCCTATAGCTAAACATACTCATACTTGCCTATCTTTTAATTCTCACTGTGATCTTGGCATCCTTCAGTCTAACATTCCTTTTGTATTTACCAACATTGTTCTTATTCTGTCTTATATTTATGCACAGCTACCACCCACCACCTTCTTAGTTCTCCCTGACCCTTATATACAGCCAGAATTCAAGTAGCACCATTTTCCAGTTGTTACCAGTACAACACATTGCACGGCACACCCTCCTACTATCATCTTTACTTGTTCCCATTATCATATGCTCTATTCCTACACCTTTTACTTCCTACACATCCACACTGCTGATAGCTACATTCTCCCCACTTTTCATACTCAATTTAGGGGAATCCTGGTTAAATACTGTTTTCCATTCCAGCTTCCAACAGCTTCCTTTCATCCTCATTTAGATACAGGCTGCTCTACAGGTATTAGAATTGTTACTTATGATGAACAGTGCACATATTAAAAGGTTACCTGTTCTAGTTTACAATAGGTTTGAAAGTTTCAACTCTGCCACCAAAAATGGCAGCATCACAGAATTTATGGTTAGTCATTTCTGGTCATATAAGGCAGATCACAAGCGCAAGTGTTTTCTAGATGTAAAAAAATTATAAATGATGGTTTGGTCTACAGCAGTATGGGAGGTATGGAAAGTAATTTTGTACCTCAAGCTGCTTTATGGCCAACAAAGTCACTGAAATCTCTTTTCACCGAGCCAGGTGTGTAGTACTGTAGATAAATGGGGCATTTTAGAGGTCTCAAACCCTGCAGTTGCAGTAGAAACAGTAAAGCATGATTCTAAACAAGATACCATCCTCTAAAAACATTACAAATGCTATCAGATGGGAAAATTAAAGTTGCAGCAAGTACATTACACTATACTGTTCATGTGAGCATGGAAGCAGGATTTCTTTCTCTCTCTAATACTTGTGGGAAAGCTAGGAGTTTCCTGAGTGCTGGTTAATAATCCTTTACATAAGGACTGCACAAGCCCTATACAAAAACAAACATATGCAAGTTGTATTTGAAATGAACTTTGAGTGGCATTTCTTAAGTACACTTCTGAAAACCAGTCCAACTAGTATTAGCTAAATTACTGGCATGCAGTAAATTCAACTATGTAATTGCAGGTATCTTTTACCTGTAATATATAGTGGGAGTAGCGCACATGTTCTGTTTGAAAAAGAAGTATGATTAACATACCGTAGTTTAAATGTTACTGTAAACTGCTGTTTTCTGTCTAACCTATGCATGTCTGAAAACATTATGCAATTCCGAAACAGTATCCCAAAAGAACACAAAGTGAAAATGCAGCAACTAGCTAAACAGGAACAGTATTTTTTTAGGATGTTAACACCACCATAGGAAGACCAAAAAGAAAATAAAGAATAATGTAAACAGAAAAGCACCATAAGAGCAGAAACACTTTTGCAAACATTCACACTGCTGGAAAGGACAAGTGACATCATCCAAATGTGGGGAACGTATCAAGATATTATCAGGAGACAAGCAAAGTGGTACCATAAGCACCAGTGGAACAGACAAACAAATGCAAACACTGCAAACCACTACTTAGAAAAGGTAACCATTGTACAGAAAAAAAGCATTATGGCTAAATGAAAATAGTGTGAGACATCTTCAGCCACCAAACATAAATAAAATTAATGTAGCAAATGTACAGGTTGCTAAAACAGTTTATGACGATTATTAATTGGAGATCCATAAATGCAAATGAAAATTTTGCTCACTACTGCATTCATCGAGATGAATCTGAGAGTTTACATTTCATGACTAAAGTAGAAATGAAGACCCCCCCACCTGTTGTTATCAAAGATTTCAAAGCCATAGATGTCCAGAACACCAATTACAGTGTTTTTTCCATGAATCTTGTTGTCATAATCTTTCACCTCAATCTTGTCATTGATCCGCCCAACAATCCAACAGAATAAGCGTTCATAAATAGCCTAGCAGAGAAAGAAAGATGGAGAGAGTTATGACACATTAAGTGCCCACTGTAACAGCAATACATTTCTTTCAATATTACATTAATACCTTGCATATCTGTTTTTTCCCTGGTACACAAGTTGATATGATACTTCTTACCCAATTTAATCATACTCCATTTCCAGATTCCACCTTGAAGCTGCTACCAAATCAGATAAATCACATTCAGGGTGCCCTCATTCCACCACGGATGTCTATGCCTCTCAATCGTGATAAAAGAAGAAACAAATTTAGAAATACCTGGCCAGTGTGACATTTTTCTTTCTTTTTATGTAATTAAGTCATCAAGCACTTAAGCAAGTGCCTGGTTCCTTTAATCAGATATCCACCCAAGTTCTTTTAAAATCCATGGTGTATTATCCAATCAGTTTAGGCAGCCCATTCCAAATGTCCACCACATCTTCAATCGAGAAAGGAATTTGATATTTTCCTTATTGTATCCTCTTTAACTTATGCATAAGTTACACTAATGGAAGCAAACCTCTCATTCATCAGTCCACCCAAAATGTATAGCAACACTCTGGCTGCTCCATCATTACCTTAACGTTTTCCAACTTCCATTTGTCCCATGCCCCTCTGAATCCATCTGCAGTATGTCAGACAGTGTCATCTGGCATTTTTTCTTATAGTCTTGACATTCTTATCAATTAAAAAAAAGTCCCCTGAGCCTATCTTGAGCAAGCTCTCTTCCCATATATGATCTGTGATGCTCCATTGCCCATTATCCATCCCCTGCTACTGTATTCTACATACCTCCTTTAATGAAGGAACATACTTAAATCATGTTGCAATGCTTTCTTCTTTTTTCTGGAGCACATAGTCCTAAGCTAGCAAGCCTTACTATAGCTGAGCATCTGTGTTCCTCAATATTTTCTTACCCCTTAATGATCTTTATTTCTCTAACCTTATACAATTTCCAGAATTGCATTTAACATTCAAGACATGGCTTTCAACACTGATTTATAGAAAAGCAGCATCGCTTTTACATTCTTCATCAAGGCCTCCTAGCTTCAATTACAAATATTGTCAGTAAAAGATTTCTTTCTCTCAGCTCTTTTTTGCCTGGATGCACCAGTTTCCTCTCATCTCCCTAAAATATGGCAGTCAATTAGGGACACTAAATTATCCACATATAATACATTTATCCTTGCTATTGTAGTACAGACCATGGCTAAAAAGGGTCTGCAAACCAGAATACCTAGCTCGTTAACAATTGATAAATTAATGAGTATTACAGATTGTTTGGCATGATGTGATTTAGGAGAAAGTAAAACAACAAAATGTTTTTTTTTTTCTTACAGCTTTTTCTAGAAGTATAACTTCTGCTATGTAATACCTAAATATAGTCTTGGCACTAAAGTCGTACCCTGCACTTACTTTTTTATCTCGGGTATCACGGTTCCTCACAATTCCCAAATCTTGAAGGCATATAACTCCTGAATGATCAATACACTGGTTATTGTATCACAAGCAGCAAATTCAATGACTACACATTTTACTCTACAACAATATCGAACCAAACAGGTTGCCCTTCACAGACTCATGTTTCAGCTGCTCATGTCTCAGATGCTCACAGCTATATGTACAGCTGTGTATTTCAGTGCGAAAGACTCAGATACACACACTTGACCTATATATTTAATTTCTCTGAACTGGTGTGACCTTAGAGGTACTATAATTAGAGATCAGGGTGAAAGAGAAGAGTTCCCTGTATTGAGTGGTGCATGGCATCTTGCTATCTGCAAAATCACAATATCTTGTTTAACTTGCAGATCACAATTACAAGGAATTCTGAATGAATGGCAATGAAGTAGTTAAATTCAAACAAGTGGTATTTGATATAATGAAGTAGAGCCAACAAACAGACCCTGTCCCTACAGTGAACACTAATTCCATCCCCAACCCCTGTGGTCACCAGTCTCAAACATTTCACTTCTGAGCATTACCTTCCACTTTCTTTCTTCTGACCAGTTCTTCATCTTAAAACAAACAAAAAACGATGAGTGCCAAGGATTTTCACTGTAGAGAGTTAATTTATTATCAAGATAAGTGTTTTCGTCCACTTTTTATGTATACGCCAACTTCATAAGACAAACATTAGTAAAATCACACACTTAAAATAACCAAATTTACAAGCCAAAAAAATTTGTGGCTTTTCAATGGTCCATGTTATCCTCCATACCCCCTCCTACCTTAAAAGCAAATTAACTGTTCAACCGCTACCATTATTACTATTAATATTACAACATTCCTTGTTCAATTAAAATTCAAACCATTAAATAATTAAATAATTCATTACATATCCCATTCTTGTTCCAAGGCTTGAAATATTTATAATGTAAACATCAACAACGTACGTATAAGATGTGCAAATAAATCTTTGGGAACATCAAGTTAATAATCTAGAAATCATAACAATATTTCCAAAGTATTAAATACTGAAATTTCCTATACATATATATATATATATATATATATATATATACACACACACACACACACACACACACACACACACACGTTGGTTAAACACTACTTACTGAACCTCTTAATAGGCACTGGATGATATAACACCAAGACAGGTGGGGGGCTTCACCCTCCACACCCCCCATAACTATATAAACTAACTCCAGGGTTGCACTACAGTTGGGAAAAGGACATATACACTGCCACCACTATTTTCGGTCAAATGAGTTTTCGGTCATTTGATCCTGATCAAATGAGTTTACGGTCAAGTGAAGTGAATTCATACATATATATATATATATATATATATATATATATATATATATATATATATATATATATATATATATATGTGTGTGTGTGTCTACTTTGACCCATCAAAAAGAAACTTTATCCAATTGTAGATAGACAAGTCCACTTTTGCATTTATTTTATTACGAAAATGCACTTTTGCGAAAATCAAGTCACTAAACCACAAAGGGAAAGAAAAAAAAAAAACAAATACAGCAAACACATCTATGCAGGGGGACATGCCTTCCTGCACCCCCCACCCAAACTACTTATATATAATAACTCCAAGATCACACTATAGTAGGGAAAAGGGATATCCTCACTGTACTGCAATCTATACCAACAAGGTATCTATAAATTAAAGGTTCCCTTTCCATACACCACTGAAGGAGCAATGAACCTGCACCACCACTGGATCCCGGAACTGACGACCACTCTTCGCGTTTTTTCACGAAAGTGCATTTTCGCGAAAGCAAACTCATCTATCTGTAATTCAATAGTGTCTTTTCGATGGGTTGAAGTAGACCCGTGTGCATGTGTGTGTGTGTGTGCAACCATTTTTATACCCCCACCAGGATCATCTACTTACTGCCTTAATTTTTAATAAATTATTAATTGAACAGTATTCATTTAGAATTGGCCAGCTACAAGCATTTAATGAAAGTTGCCAAACTAATTCTTTGTTCTCTAAATATAAGGTCCAAGGCCCCCCTCTAGTTCCAAGTAAAACTTTTTCTGTCACCATACACTTAAAGTGGTGCCCCTGATTGTTATGTACATGTTTAAAGCGTTATTTAATTTATTGTACTTAATGCTGTATTCACGCGTATAAATGCACTCTAAGTTTTTGCTCAGTTTTCCCCATGTAAAAGCAAGGGCATAACTGGCATAATGCTAAGTAAACTACTTCCTTAGTATCACAATTATACTTCCCTTTTAATTTATTCTGGGAATCTCTTACGGTAAAGGCACTTCCTGTATTAATGAGTTTACAATAGGGACAAAACCCGTATTTTTTCATCCAAGGGTTTCTCACTTGTTCCTTAAATTCTCCAAGATATTCTTGAAATTGTAGCCCCTCCGAAACTCTATATTTGGTTTGTCCCCAATTTTATCTCCTGGGTGTACATCCTCAACAATAAATATCCAATTCATATGGAGTATTCTCCTTAACATATCAATTTTCATTAAAGGTGGTAATAAAATTTGTTGAAAAATTATGATATTCCCTTCACGTTACAACTGCACCCACCATTTGATTATTATTAGTAGTCATGGTCTTATTAGAGATATTCCCACTCAAAATACGTCTAAAGTGGCATATTATTCCCTTGTTCCAAACTTCGTTAACCAACTCATGGAACAACTGGGCTGGGTAACCTCTTCTGATAAGCATTCTGACTAAATAGGAATATTCTTCCAAAAAATAATGTTTGAGACGCACCATCCTGGTGGCTCGAACAAGTTGACCCTTAATTACCAATTTTTTCTGGTGGTACGGATGGGAACTTGAAAAATGAAAAAAATGTGTTCGAATAGGTCTTTTTCCTGTAAATTCTTGAAATATACCTACTATTTTTGCTATACTTTTCAAGCAGTACGTCCAAATAGGCTACCTTCTCTAAATCTGATTTGCGTGTGAGGAAGACAAAAAATTGGTTGTACTATTAATATAGTGCATGAAGCCATTACTATTGTCCTTTTTATCTTTCCATACAATAATTTTGTCAGATGTATGTGCATTATCTTTGGACAAACCGAATATAAGGTGAATTTAAGTAACAAGGAGCAAGTGAGAAAACCCGGAATGAAATAATGTGGGTTTTTGTCCCTATTGTAAACTCACTGATACAGAAGTGTCTTTACTGTAAGAGACTCCCAGTATAAATTAAAAGGGAACTAAAATTGTGATACTAATATGCCCTTGCTTTTACATGGGGAAAAACAGAATGGAAACTTAAAGAGTGCAATTATAAGCAAGAATACAGTATTAAGAACAATAAATTAAATAACACTTTAGCAAAACATGTACATAACAATCAGGGGCATCACTTCAAGTATAAGGTGATAGAAAAAGTTTTGGTTGGAACTAGAGGGGGGTCTTGGACCTTATATTTAAAAAAAATAATAATAATAATTTTGGCAACTTTTGTTAAATGCTTGCAGCTGGCCTGGTTTAAATGAATACTGTTCAATTAATACTTTATTAAAAATTAAGGCACCAAGTAGATGATCCCAGTGGGGGTATAAAAATGGTTATGTATACATAATTGGAAATTTCAGTATTTAATACTTTGGAAATGTTGTTATGACTTGTATATTATTACCCGATGTTCCTGAAGATTTATTTTCACATCTTATACAAACATTGTTGTTATTTACATTACAAATATTTCAAGTCTTGGAACAAGAATGGTATATGTAATGAGGAATTATTTAATGTTTTGAATTTTTATTTAATTAAAAAAAGAAATGTTTTAATATTAATAGGAATAATGACAGTGGTGGATTTGCTTTTTAAGTAGGAGGGTATGGAAGATGACGTGGACCAATGAAAAGCCACACATTTTTTTAGCAGGTAAATTGGGTTATTTTAACTGTTTGATTTTACTTATGTTTGTCTGATGAAGTTCACGTATACATAAAAAATGGATGAAAGCACTTATCTTGATAATAAACTAACTCTTTACAGCAAAAATCCTTGGCAGTCATCACATTTTATTTTGTTTGTTTTTATGGGTTTGTTTTTTTTAACTAGCTCTTCATCTAGGTCCATCAGTCTTAGGCCTACTCAAAATCTCTTGAGCTTCCTTACCAGTCTTATAAAAGGAGCTGTGCCAAAAACTTCAAACCACTGGGTTGTCCTTGTTATTTTTTTTCTCACATATCTAGAAATGAAACTACATCGTGCTAATTCAAAATCTTTGTTTATAACAGTAGTCTTAGCTATATGGGTTCTACCCTGCCAAGGATATAACAGCTGGCCAGCTTCAAAAGCTTCCAAAATTGTCAAGCAGCTTGAGCTGAGCTGACTGAAAAACAAGTTTGGGCATGACGTCCCTCAGAGCTTTCCTGCCAGCAGAGTGGGGGGGGGGGGGTAAGCCCTGAAAGGCCATACTAGGAACAACAAAAAATATATGGCCATACCCTGGCATAAAAAAACACCAAAAAGGGAAGTGGATGGAGGGAAGAAGAGGCTACTGCAGCAGAAATTATTTGATCATCAACTGTTATGGTAAGTTCAACTTAACCAGCTGCACTATGTTCTTCAGCTTTATCACTGCTTCAGTAGTTTTAGCTATATGAGTAGCTTACCATAGCTAACTACATTTGGGAGGTAGAAGGAAAAAAGTCCAGGAGCCCTAGAGAATAGTGCTAGTAAAGGTTTAGATAGACCTATAGAAGGAATCAAGCTTATAATGCTTTGTAGAAGTATGTACAGGGGACTAACAAGCAGTTGCATCTTTTAGAATACTTCTAGAATCAAACCCTTTTCAAAAAGCCATAGATGTATCCAAGGCCCTGGTAGAGTTGGCCTTGACCCTGTCTAGAAGATTTGTTATGGTGAGTATAACAAAAGGCAGCAGCCTTAGACAACCATTTAGAAATAGCCTACTTTGAAACAGGTTGTCCCTTCTTCAAACCGTGACAAGAAATTAATAATTATCTGAAGATCTAAAACATTTAATTCCGTCAAGATAGTACCCGGAGTTGTCTGTGGACATCCAAGGTATGGATATTTTCATTCAGGAAAGAAAATGGAGAGATGGATAGTTTGGCTTAAAATAAACTTGGATATCACTTTAAGCATAAAAGAGGGATTAGTTTTCAAAGAAGCCCTGTCTCTCACACAAATATTCTAAAACCAATGAGCAAATAGCACTGAATGGATGCTGGTTATATTGTTGGCACCATCTAGAAAATATTTTTCATTTGCTAATAAAATATTTTTCTAGAAGCAGGCTTTCTTGCCATCATTAGTACATGCTGTACATCATCATAAAACAGATGCCTAAAAGGAATTATGTCCTTATCATGTAGGCAGTCAATTGAAGATTATTGAAATCAGAGTGTATAAAACACCCCAGGTCTTGTGGGAGTAGTTCCAATCTGTGAGAAAGCTTGTGGTAATTGCTCTGGCCATTTCCAAAAAATGGAGAACCATGACTGCCTGGACTAGAAGGGAGTCGGCACAAAGTACCAGAGAGGAGGCAAAGAGGTCTACTTAAGGGATTCCCCAGATGGATCAAATCCTGGAAGACCCCCAATCTAGTTTCGATTCATGAGGGTCTGGCCTGATCCTGCTCAGCTTGTCTGCTACAAACATTTGCTCTGACAGAATGTAGGATGCCTTTAAGAGTGAGATTGTGCTGTGAAGATATATCCAAAGCGAACACGGTTAGTATGCACAGGGAGTATGACCTGGTTTTGCTTCTTGATGTACCACATAGCTGTGGTATTGTCTCAAAACACTTGAAGATGTCCAGGGGACCAAAGATAGTTGAGTGTCTTGATAAGGGCAAGCACCTCCTTAACAGTTATGTGCATGCATCTGTCTTTGGTGTCCCGCACCTTCCTGCACTTTTATCCCTCCTGAAACTGCTCCCCAAGCAAAGCCTGAAGTGCCTGTGGTGACTGACTCCATTGGAGCAGGGAGTGAGATGAAGAGACATAGATTTAAGGATATTTGTCATCTCCATAAAAAGATTTCTCTTCTGACAAATCTCAGTACTAGAATCTGAAAAGATAAAGAGTGGTGGATGCTGGGACCAAAGAGATTTCAAACACCACTATTTATTTCTCATGTGGATTCCTGCCAGAGGTATCATGAAAATCATAGATGCCATGAGACCCAAAATCCTGAGGTACTCCCTTGTAGTGACCAAAATCTAAGTGGAAATCCTTACAAATAGATCTAAACAAGATCTATTTTTTTCCTGTGGAAGAAATGCTCTTTGAACTGAGATGTCTAGCTCACATCCCAGGAACACAATCCTGTGTGAGGGAATCGAGAAAGATTTTTGAATGTTCTCGTGGAATCCCAGCATGTGCAAGAGATTTCTCACACGAGAGAGCAAAATTCCTGACATCTTGAAAAATACTCTATAAAGATAAGCAAGTCTTCCAAACATGGAAAAAATGTGGATACCCTGTATCCTGCAATGTGCTGCAACTAGAGCTAGACACATTGTGAACACTCTTGGTGCAGTGGATATAGTCCAACGGGCTAAAGCAGAGAACTGATAATGTGATCCAAACACACAAAACCTTAAGAAATATCTTTAGTATGGATAAACAGGGATGTGATGATAAGCATTTTTAAGTCTATTGTTAACAGGAAACTTGAAAGAGGAAGAACAGGTTGTGAAGTGACAACATTCTGAATTTGGGCACTATCACAAACAGGTTTAGGAAACAAAAAGATCTAGAACTGTTTTCCAAGCATTTTTTTTCTTTGGCACTGGGAACATTTTTGAATAAAACTCCTTCCCCACCTGGGAAGGAGGAACTGGTTCTATCACTCCTTGGTACAAAATATGAACAGGTGGAAACAAAAGAATCTGATCTGGAGGATGAGGGATGACCCATGGAAAGGGGGAAATTCCTTCCACTGTCATCTGCAACCTTGATGAATGATTTTCAGAACCCATTTGTCTGAAACAATCTGCTGCCAAAAAGAAAAATGGTGATTCAGACCTTCTAGACGAGAAAGGAGCTGGGTGGGAGAGGGTCATAAGGTCTCTTGAATATTCATTTAGACTTGTTGGACTGTCCTTGGTTTTGGGAGGTTTCAGACTACTTTTTGGTACTCCCTTGCCATTTTTTCTTAAATGCCTGTCCACCTGAACACTGTTCAGGCTTTTTATTCTTTTTTCCCCCCAAAACTGGACATGGAGAAAGAAAATCCCTTGGACAATCTGGAAAAAGGGGGCTGAAATTCTTAGAGATTCCCTGGATCAGCTTGCCCCTTTCATCACAGTTTTTGATCACCTCTGCAGCAGATGGGCCAAACACTAAATCTCATAATCCAAGGAAGAATTTAAAATCAAACTTTTTACATCATGTGGGAGGTTCAGAGAATGCTGCCAAGCAAGTCTCTTTAAAACAGTTTGTGTGGCCATACGCCTAGAAGTTGTTTGAAAGGTTCCTAGAGTTCATAAACTCAAATGCCATGGAACTAGTCACCATCCCCACAAGAGGAGATAACATACTAGATCTCATCATCACGAACATGGGGTCACAATGTTCAACACCGGAAGTATACCCCTCACTGGTGAGATCAGACCATAAACTAATCTCACTGGAAGTCCACATCCCGCCCCCACCTGAGATAAAAAAGACCACAGTGAAGAACTTCTCAAAAGCCGACTTCACACTTCTAAAGACTAGTGTGGTCTCTTTTAAGGCCCCCGAGACTGCGGAAACCATTACTCAAGCCGCTGAATCACTTACAAATGCCTTCTACCAGCACCTACAGGACTGTATGGATCAGGCAATCCCAAACAAAACAAAGACTCTTTGTACCAAAGGCAAGCGTCCAGTCTGGTGGACCCCAGCCATAAACAAGCTCTACAACAAAAGGAGGAAGCTACTACAAGATAGAGCAAAATCCTTAAAAGGGAAAACAACCTTGATCATTATAAGTAAAAAACTAAGATCTCTCATAAAATCATCCAAGGCAAATTTTGAGAGAAAAGTCGCTAAGGACTCAAAGGACAATCATAAGGCCTTCTTTAGCTATGTTAGAAACCTGGGAGGAAACTCCCAGATATGCTCAGAATTAGTTCAAAATGATGTAAAAATGACTGAACCTACAGACATTGCCAACATACTGGCTGACAGGTTCAGTGTAAACTCCCAAAAGGTGAGATATCTATACCAGAGAATTATAGCCCCGCAAACATCTCTAACGCTCAGGTGAGAACTCCCCTCTCCAAGGCAAAAAACACAGCATCCATGGGACCAGATGGTGTCCCCGGATGTGTGCTCCACGAACTAAATGAGGAATTAAACCCGCAGTTAGGGCAGCTGTTTAATCTTAGCCTCACCTCAGGATTCGTGCCAAAGGAGTGGCGTACGGCAACTGTGGTCCCACTTCACAAAGGCGGTGCTTCCACCGACCCGGGAAATTACCGTCCCATCAGCTTGACAAGCTTGATCTGCAAAGCTATGGAGAGGATCATAATGGAACTCATAAATAAAGACATAGGAGACTTGCAGACTTTGGATCCGACCCAGTTCGGCTTTGTCAAAGGCAGATCATGCCTTTTAAACTTGGTTGACTTTTTCGAAACAGTCACCAAGGCCATTGACGAGGGAAAGGCAGTCCACACAGCCTACCTCGACCTGGCAAAGGCTTTCGACACAATACCCCAGTCAGGTATCATTGAAAAACTCATCAGCTTAAATGTAAACCCATACGTCACAAGATGGGTTGCAAACTGGCTAAGTGACAGAACCCACAGGGTCAGAGTTGCTGGCACCATGTCAGACTCAAAGCCTGTCAGAAGTGGTGTCCCACAGGACTCAGTCCTGGGCCCTCTCCTGTTCGGCATCTACTTTTCAGAAGTACAAGCAAACACAGGAGGATTATGGCTGACAAAATTTGCAGATGACTGCAAACTGGGCGCCATAGTTGAGAACACATCTGACACAGATATCCTACAGAAGGGTCTTATAGAAACGGATAACTGGTGCCAGAGCCATGGCCTAAAGTTAAACGCCAAAAAATGCATAGTCATACCCTTCGGGAAAAACAAGGTTACCCCTAGCTACCATATAGGCGGCAACCCACTAAGCACAGAAGAGGTTATCAGGGATCTGGGGACCCAGGTTGACAGTAACCTTTCATTTGACACTCACGTTGCCAAAGTAGTTAGGAAGACCTTCTACACTGCCCACCTGATCATGAAGGGATTCACATCTAGATCAAGGGAAGTCATCGTCCCCCTGTACTCATCACTCATCAGACCAATGATTGAGTACAATGCCCCATTCGGAATGTATCTGACAC
The DNA here is from genome assembly GCF_019279795.1 of Protopterus annectens. Lineage (NCBI taxonomy): Eukaryota > Metazoa > Chordata > Ceratodontiformes > Protopteridae > Protopterus > Protopterus annectens. The sequence goes on from NC_056747.1 coordinate 1,233,590,052, forward strand.
GACACTTGCAGCAACTGGAAAGGCCCCAAAAGTTCCTCACCAAAAGGATAAAGGGTCTCAAAAATATGTCCTATGCTGCCCGAATGAAGGAACTTCAGCTCTATTCAGTCGCTTACTGTCTGCTCAGAGGTGACCTGTGCCTGACATACAAGGCCATGTCCAACCCAGAATTGATGAACATGCTTCACCTCAAAAAAATCTAGATCCCTCAGAACTACAAGGGCGGGAGACTTAAACCTCGACACGGTTATTAATAGGACGTGCTGGAGGGACAGATTCATCACCCAGAGACTCCCTATGCTGTGGAACAAAATCCCGGTACATGTGAGGCAGAGCACCTCGCTGGCTTTGTTCAAGAGAAATCTTGACCAATGGATGGGAGATCGCAGATATACCCCAGGGATTATCTCAGTGTCACTGCTTGACAGAGGCACAGCAAAATAATGGGCATAGTATCCTCCAAACTAAAGGGGTGGCGAAAGCCACAAAACTCTGGGCTAGGCTTATAAATGCCCTTGGGCAGATAGCCTAGTATGAACCTATGAGTCATACACACACTGCAAACAATGAGTAGCAACCTGTGCAATATAAGAAATATTTTTCTTCAAAAGAAGAAACTGTAGATAAAACATTCCTCATACTTTCACAATTTGTCAGAAGAAACTTTAACATAGGAGGCTGACAAATCAAAATTCTGAAAATCAAAGTTGCATTTTTTCCCATACCAATCAATAATTTCCCATTCGTATTAGACAGAGTAGGATTGGAATTAACCAAGTACTTAGCAGCAGTGGAATCCACTAAGGCTACAGCTGCTGGGTCAGGTTTAGGAATAGTGTATAACAATTTAAAAGACTGAGGAACTTTATACATCCTAGCTGCCTTTTTAGGGTCAGCTGGCCGACTATCACAAAAATCGCAGGCAATAAGACATGCATCCTTCTAAAGCTGACAGGGCAGGAGGAATGGGTGTAGGTTCTGTAAAGTCCTTCTATAACAACACATTTTCTGAGAGGCTGACAAACCTCAGTATTCTCTCACTGAAAACATTGGGACAGTCCAAAAAGGAATACTCATCCCGTTTGGGAAAAACAAAACACCCACAAATTACCACACAGGCGGCAGCCCCCTTAATACAGAAGAGGTAATAAGAGATCTGGGGACCCAGGTATATCGTAATCTCTTCTTTGACAATCATATTGCCAAAGTAGTTAGGAAATCCTTCTATGTGGCCCATCTAATTACTAAGGGGTTCGCATCTGAAAATAAAGAGGTTATAGCGCCCCTCTACTCATCACTCATCAGACCCATCATAGAGTACAATGCCCCATTTGGGATGTACCTCACAAGACACTTCCAACAGCTGGAAAGACCACAAATGCACCTCACCAAGAGGATTACTGGCCTCAAACATATGTCCTATGCAGCCCGACTGAAAAAACTCCAGCTGTACTCAGTGGCATATCTCTTACTCAGGGGTGATCTCTGCCTGACTTACAAAGCCATGTCAAACTCAGAATTGATGGACATGCTCCACCTAAAGAAATCCAAGTCACTGCGAGCCACGCGCTCTAGGGAGCTAAACCTCGCCACAACAATAAATAGAATATGCTGGAGGGATAGATTCCTGTCACAGAGACTCCCCATGCTTTGGAACAAAATTCCTAACTACATTAGGCAGAGCCCCTCACTAACACTCTTCAAGAGAAGCCTTGACGAGTGGATGGGTAACAGAAAATACACCCCTGGGATCACTTCACTGGCTCTGCTTGACAGAGGCTAGTTAATTAATCAATGGGGTGGCGAAAGCTGACACACTCTGGCTAGGCTTAAAAATGCCCTCAGGCAGATAGCCTAGTACCCACCTATGAACCTACCTATATGAAGAATGTGTACTGGTAATACTTTAGCTCATCAGCTACTTCTGTTTTGACAGTGAGGAATTGTGGTTTTCTTGATGCATTTGGAGACCCTGGTAGGTGGTTCTTTCCCCTACCACTAGGTTAATTGGAATTTAACACCTCTCCGGGTTAAAGTGTACTACTTGGAAGCCAGGTTTAAGAGGTCTCCAAAAGAAGATCTTTTTGGTCGACTTATCACACTGCATAAGTATGCTCTTTCAGCTATTCTTTAGCACAGGTGTTTTATTTTATTTAATTAGAAGTCATGTGCTTACCATAACTTGGTATCTTGCGTTGTCCATTCATTCTTCCTCAAGACTGAGTTATAGATGTGAGCCCTGGATCCGACTTGGCTACATTTTTACAGACTTAGGTTCCAGCCTTGAGTGCCTCCTACTACCCACAATGCTCTACACTGTACTCAACCTCCTCAGATCAAGTTTGTTGCAGGCATTTTATTTAAAACTAAAGATGCTCAATAAAAGATAAGGGAAGAAAAGAGGAAAGCCAGAGGCTTAAACAAGGGAATGCAGTGTCCCTATAAAAAAAATCCTACAGATGATCTAGGAAACCCTAGGATGGGGTATGGCTGGGAGGGAAGGTGAGGCAGAATGAATGCACAACACAGATACCAAGTTATGGTTAAGTACATCATTCTCTCTTTCGGCTTTTCCCGTTAGGGGTCGCCACAGCGGATCATCTCTTTCCATTTCTTCCTATCCTCTGCATCTTGCTCTGTCACACCAACCGCCTGCATGTCCTCTCTCACCACGTCCATAAACCTTATCTTAGGCCTTCCTCTATTCCTCTTACCTGGCAGCTCCATCCTTAGCATCTTTTTCCCAATATACCCATCATCCCTCCTCAGCACATGTCAAAAAAAAAAAAAAAAAAAAAAAAAAAAAAAAAACCCTAACCCAGCCCCCCCCTTCCTTTCCTTTAAACCTGGCAGCTCCCCTCCTAGCCCCATTCCCTTCCAATAACCAACACCCCTTTCTCGCCCAATTCCAAGCTGATCCTTTAAAGCTGGCCAGCTACTATATCCTTGGCAGGACATAACCAATACAGCTAAGGTTATTGCAGCAGTGATCAATATCAGAAGACTGCAGTAGGAGGGGGTGTTATCCATATTCATCAAGGATACTCACACCTCCAGGTTAGTGGTGCAGCATGATATCTCTAAGATCATCCATGTGCAACTAACATCAGGCAAATCTGCAATGCAAATTGTGGCCTGCTACAGATCACCCTCCATGACCCAGGACCACCACTCTGCCTTTCTGGAGACACTGGAAAACATGAAGGTCCTACCGAACACCCTGATATTGGGCAATTTCAATTACCCTACCATTAACTGGGAAAACACTGAGTACAAACTCCGTCAGCACTTCCTGGAATTTATCAACTCAAATGCCCTGGATCAGCCGGTAAACTTCCCTACCAGAGGCCACAACATATTGGACCTGGTCATCACCAACATGGGCGACAGGTGTTCTGTACCAGAGGTCAACCATACTGTTAGATCAGAATAAGACTTCCCTGATTACCACACCTCCCTCAACCGAGGAAACCCAGAAAAATTTTCTAAAGCAAATCCCTTAAAGGCGAGCTGAAATTTACCCCCAACTAAAGGAACTGCCCAAATCGAATCCTTTACAATTGCACTCTGGACACAAGATCTGGATTCCATGCTGCAAACCAAACCTCCTAAGGAAGAACCAGCTGGTGGAACCAGCAAAACGTTACAAGGAGGAGGAAACTAGTTCAAAAAAAAATCCCAAAAGGATGACATCCTGTTCAGTAATAAGAAATAAGGCCTCAAAAATCATCAGGAACCCTAAAAACAAGGACTGATAAACCAAACTTCGTAGTCTTGTAAAACTAATGGCAATCAGATACATGGAGCGTGCAAAATAGCAAATATTACTAAATGAAATTGCAACATCCTGCGATATTGTACAAATTAAGCCGTTTAACTTAGGAGGCCCAAACAAAATTTGGAAAATTAGTTCCAAACAACTTCATATTCCTTTCAAGATTATTTATTAACAAAGTCAGTGCTTACCAACTGGTTCCTTGACTACAACATTCTAAGCCATTTAAAACTCTAACCTAGGCTCACAGTACAGCCCATTAGGCCCAGTGCCTACTACACAATCCAAGGAACACCTCTCAACATTGTAGCAGGATTTTTAAACTGGAAGGCTATAAAGACACATATGAGAGGCATAAAAAGCTTAAGAACCTGAAACTTGAAACCCAGTTCAGGATGATCAGGGAAACTGATACAACCGTGATTATGAGAAGGTCACCAATCAAAGAGGAAAGGTCTAGCCTATTATATCGCTTTTGACAATTCCCAGGGTATTTAGAAAATCCCACTCTGACATCTAACCCCTGTCACAAATGCTCATGCTCTCTCACTCACATAAATACGGCCATCTGATCAATACCTCCAGGTGTCCTACAAGGTGTTCCAGAACCCCACTCGCAAATTCCAAAGCAAGGCAACTGCACTTGCTTGCTCCGACTGCCAAACTGGACTCATATATACATCCTCAAAAACTCTGCACACACCTGATCAAATTTAACTTGCAATCCAGCTCGATCTCCTTTGCAAGCCACTGCCACCCTAAACAACTGTCCACTAATTGTAGCATCTTCCTTTCGGTCACAAAATCACTCCGAATCTTCCACCATTCGGCACCCTCCTAACCTTTACAACCTTCCACATCCGTACCGAATTTATCCCAGTACTTAACTCGTCCACCTTTCCAACTATGCTCTACATTCCTCTACCCTCCCTCTCATTTACACACATATATTCTGTCTTAGCCCTGCTGACCTCATTCCTCTGCTCTCTAGAGCATATCTCCACCTCTCCAGAGTCTCCTCAACCTGATTCCTACTCTCACTACAGATCACAATGTCATCTGCAAACATCATAGTCCACGGGCCTCCTGTCTGATCTCATCTGTCAACCTGTCCATCACCACTGCAAATAAGAAAGGACTCAGAGCTGATCCTTGATGTAATCCCACCTCCACCTTAAACGGATCTGTCACTCCCACTGCAGTCCTCACCACTGTCACACTACCCTCGTACATATCCTGTACCACTCTTAACTTCTCTGCCACTCCCGACTTCCTCATACAATACCACAACTCTTCTCTAGGCACCCTGTCATATGCTTTCTCCAAGTCTACAAAGACCAATGCAACTCCTTCTGACCTTCTCTGTATTTCTCCATCAACACTTCAGGGCCCACAACAGTACTGGAAAAGTGTAGTGTCCCCGAAATCACAGAAGCACATGTGAAAACAGTCCTTTCAAAAGCCAAAAACACAGCATCAATGGGGCCAGATGGTGTCCCAGGCTGCGCCTTGCATGAACTACAGAACAAATTAACCCCCCACCTAAACACGCTTTTCAACCTCAGCCTCTCCACAGGCTACATGCCCATAGAATGGCACACAGCAACGGTTATTCTGCTCCACAAAGGAGGGGCCACAACTGACCCTGGTAACTATCGCCCCATAAGCCTGACTAGCCTGGTCTGCAAGGCTATGGAGTGCATCATCATGGAACTCATTAACAAAGACTTTGGGAACCTCCAAACACTTGACCTGACCCAGTTCGGCTTTGTTAAGGGCAGATCATGCCTACTAAACCTGGTTGACTTCTTCGAGACAGTCACCAAGGCCATAGATGAGGGAAAGGGGGTTCACACAGCCTACTTTGATCTCGCCAAGGCGTTCGACACCATTCCTCACTCGGGTATTATAGAAAAACTCACCAGCCTGAACATAAACCCCTACGTCACAAGATGGGTTGCCAACTGGCTTACAGACAGAACTCACATGGTAAGAATAGCGGGCTCCAGGTCTGACTCTAAACCAGTCACAAGTGGTGTCCCACAAGGCTCGGTTCTGGGACCCCTACTGTTTGGCATATATTTCTCAGAAGTACAGGCAAACATAGGAGGACTATGGCTAATCAAGTTCGCCGATGACTGCAAACTGGGAGCCATAATTGACATCCTTCAAAAAGGCCTTACTGAGACAGACACCTGGTGTCAAAGTCATGTCCTCAAGCTAAATGCCAAAAAAGGAATAGTCATCCCGTTTGGGTAAAACAAAACACCCACGAATTACCACACAGGCGGCAGCCCCCTTAATACAGAAGAGGTAATAAGAGATCTGGGGACCCAGGTATATAGTAATCTCTTCTTTGACAATCATATTGCCAAAGTAGTTAGGAAATCCTTCTATGTGGCCCATCTAATTACCAAGGGGTTCGCATCTAGAAATAAAGAGGTTATAGCGCCCCTCTACTTGTCACTCATCAGACCCATTATAGAGTACAATGCCCCATTTGGGATGTACCTCACAAGACACTTCCAACAGCTGGAAAGACCACAAATGCACCTCACCAAGAGGATTACTGGCCTCAAACATATGTCCTATGCAGCCCGACTGAAAAAACTCCAGCTGTACTCAGTGGCATATCTCTTACTCAGGGGTGATCTCTGCCTGACTTACAAAGCCATGTCAAACTCAGAATTGATAGACATGCTCCATAGGTTCATAGGTTCATAGGCTGGTACTAGGCTATCGGCCCTAGGGCCTATACAAGCCTAGCCATAACAATACCCTGGCTATTTCTTCACACACTATTTACTTCCCTGGACCCCTATCTAGCAGGGTGACTGATGTGATCCCTGGGGTGAATTTCCTTTCTCCCATCCAATCATCAAGGTTCCTTTTGAAGAGGGCCAAAGAGGTGCTCTGCTTGACATGTATGGGCAGTCTATTCCAGAGTCTGGGGAGTCTCTGCGTCAGGAACCTATCCCCCCAGCATGTTTTGTTTATTGTGATGACAAGGTTTAGAACCCTGGAGTGTGTGGCTCTGAGGGATTGGGATTTCTTTAAGTGTAGCATGTCCAACAGCTCTGGGTTTGACATGGCCTTGTATATTAAGCAGATTGCCTCGGAGTAGATGATATGTGACAGAGTATAGCTGGAGTTTTTTAAGGCAGTCAGTATAGGGCATCTGCTTTAGGCCTGTGATTCTTTTAGTGAGGTATTTCTGCGGCCTTTCCAGTTGTTGCAGTTGTCTTGAGAGGTACATACCAAATGGGGCATTGTATGCTATAATAGGTCTAAGCGTAGCCAGAGAAAGAAATCCAAGTCACTGCGAGCCACGCGCTCTAGTGAGCTAAACCTCGCCACAACAATAAATAGAATATGCTGGAGGGATAGATTCCTGTCACAGAGACTCCCCATGCTTTGGAACAAAATTCCTAACTACATTAGGCAGAGCCCCTCACTAACACTCTTCAAGAGGAGCCTTGACGAGTGGATGGGTAACAGAAAATACACCCCTGGGATCACTTCACTGGCTCTGCTTGACAGAGGCTAGTTAATTAATCAATGAGGTGGTGAAAGCTGACACACTCTGGCTACGCTTAAAAATGCCCTCAGGCAGATAGCCTAGTACCCACCTATGAACCTACCTATACGAAGAATGTGTACTGGTAATACTTTAGCTCATCAGCTACTTCTGTTTTGACAGTGAGGAATTGTGGTTTTCTTGATGAATTTGGAGACCCTGGTAGGTGGTTCTTTCCCCTACCACTAGGTTAATTGGAATTTAACACCTCTCCAGGTTAAAGTGTACTACTTATAAGCCAGGTTTAAGAGGTCTCCAAAAGAAGATCTTTTTGGTCGACTTATCACACTGCATAAGTATGCTCTTTCAGCTATTCTTTAGCACAAGTGTTTTATTTAATTAGAAGTCATGTGCTTACCATAACTTGGTATCTTGCGTTGTCCATTCATTCTTCCTCAAGACTGAGTTATAGATGTGAGCCCTGGATCCGACTTGGCTACATTTTTACAGACTTAGGTTCCAGCCTTGAGTGCCTCCTACTACCCACAATGCTCTACACTGTACTCAACCTCCTCAGATCAAGTTTGCTGCAGGCATTTTATTTAAAACTAAAGATGCTCAATAAAAGATAAGGGAAGAAAAGAGGAAAGCCAGAGGCTTAAACAAGGGAATGCAGTGTCCCTATAAAAAAAATCCTACAGATGATCTAGAAAACCCTAGGATGGGGTATGGCTGGGAGGGAAGGTGAGGCAGAATGAATGCACAACACAGATACCAAGTTATGGTTAAGTACATAACTTCTAAATTTGATGTTGTCCTTTTCATTCTTCCTCATGACTGGGTCAGAGTCCCCAGCTATGTAACTCTCAGGTGGCCTCAAGGAAGGATATGCTGGAGCATTGTTGAACCAAAAGAAACTCTGTTTCTGGAGAAAATGTCCAGTTTGTAATGTGTCACAAATGTATGAGATATTGACCAAGTAGTCACTGCACAAATATTGTCGATAGAAGGTCTAGAGGAAACAGCAGCTAAAGCAGCCACAGATCAGGTAGAATGCGCTTTTGAAGAACAATAAAATTTCAGGCCATAATTGGAATAAATGAAAGATATACAGTCTGTAATCCATTTAAACAGTGCAACTTTGGATACTGCAATGCCTAGACAGTTAGGTGAAAAGGACACAAACAACTAATCAGAGTTTCTACATTGTTTTATTCTGTGAAGATAAAAACATAACTGGCTGTGAAAATCACAAAGATGTAGCAAGTTCTCATCCTTACTGCCAAATTTGGAAAGAAGACTTGTAGTTGGATCGAGTGATTAATGTTAGACTTTGGGCATGAAAGAAGGATTAGTATGCAGGGAAACCCTATCTCTGTGAAAAATGATACACTGTGGCTTGGACAAAGGTTCTTTTAGCTGATGTAATGGTCACCACAAAGACAGTTTTCCAAGACAGGTACTTCACGTCACAGTCACTAGCTGGTTTGAAGGGCTTTTGAGTTAAACCTTGGAGTATAACAGTGAAGTCCCAATGGGGAGACAGGTCTTTAATCGGAAGTCTCAGGAGGAAAACACCCTTCATAAATGCTTTGCATAATCTAGACACTGACAAGGGTCCAGAAGAGTCACCAGCATTAAAATTGGATATGGCTGCCAAATGAAGCTTGATTGTGGAAAAACTAACCCCTTCCTTGAAATGGTAAGTAAGAAAAAAAGGATGGTTGAAATTTAAGCTGTGAAAGGATCAATATTTTTTTTTACAGGCTCAAATGGCAAACTGTTTCTCTCTGCTTTTGTATACCTCTTCTTAGCTGAAGCTTTCTAAGAAGCCAAAACAGTATCAACAAAGAGGGGAAGAGAACCTGGACCTTTTAATAATCAATGGAATTGCAGAAACCAAACAAGTCAGTTTGAAAGCGGCTAAATTCTGATGTAAGCCTTCGGAGGAATGAAAAAGGAGGTCCTGTATGGGTTCCAGTATCTATGGAGGATATTTTAGGTGAGACCAGAGGAAGTGGAACCATACCTAATGAGGCCAGTAGGGAGCAATGAGGATTACTGAGATCTTCAACCTTTTTGTGTTGTCGAAACTTCAGGATCAAGGGTACAGAGGGATAAGCATAAAGGAGACCGGAGGGCCAATCGTGAACAAAAGCATCCCTCGGGGACTCCCCCAGAGGGGGGATCAGAGTGAAGTACCTGCTGCACTTCTTGTTCTGTGGGGAAGCAAACAGATTACAGATGGGGTAGCCCCAATGGCTAAAAATCAGATTCGCTACTGATGGATTGAGGGGGCCATTCATGCGGGGTCAAAATGGACCTGCTGAGTTTGTCTGAAGGAACACTGAACTTCCCAAGTATATGAGTTGCAATCAGAAATCGGTCTGAAGATATCATCCATTCACAGACTCTTTTGGCCTCTCTGCACAGAGAATATGATTGGGTTCCTCCTTGTTTGTTGATATACCAGACTACTGACATGTTGTGGGGGAGGGAAGTACAAATGGTCTGCTGAGGAGCAGATTGTTCTAAAGAATCCACCATACTAAGTGCCTCTTGAAAATGGGAGTTAATTTGATAGGAACAAAAAGGCTGGTAAAAAATTGAACATTGAACAGCCAGTGTCCATTGGAGAACTCACATAAAAAAACGAGCCACAGGAACAAGAATGATGGCAGCCACAAAAGAACCCACAGGTTTGAGAATTAATCTCACTGGTGATGTAAGGAGATTGAAAATAGTCTGAACATGGTCTCTCAAAGTTTGAATGCGATGGGGGGACAAAGATGCTACTTGAGTAGTCGTATGCAGGAGAACCACAATGAGGGTGGCCTAATGGTTAAGGTGTCTGCCTTACACACACTAGGTGCAGGGTTTGAGTCTCACAAGGGATAACTGGCTAGGCTTAAAATGGCTCGCAAGGGCAGTTAGCCTAGTACTAACCTATGAACCTATGAATTGCAGCTTCTGAACCTGGGATAGAAGAGATTTTTCCATTTTTGTAGTGATGCCCAGGGCATTGGAAATCTGAAACAAATAATCTCTGGCGTGTACAAGTTGATGCTTGGTGGGGCAGTAAGAAGTCAAGTCATCTAAATATGGAAACACCTGGAATCCCTGCACTCTGAGGTGAGCTGTGACTACCGCTAAGCACTTGGTAAACACCGCAGGGGCTGTGGTAAGTCCAAAGGGCAGTACTCTGAATTGGAAGTGACTGGCTCCCAGCCAAAAGTGCAGATGACTTCTGCAGTGCCTGTCCATCTTGATATGGTAGTACACATCCTTCAAGTCTATCGAGCACATCCAATCGTCCTTCCGCAGCAGTGGTAGTATGGCCTGAACCATGACTATCCAGAACTTCGACTACTTCATATACCGATTTAGATTGCTTAAATCCAGAATTGGTCTCAGGTCCCCAGTTTTCTTTGGCACTAAAAAGAAGTGGGAGTTAGGTTCCAAATCCTCTGTTTAGTTGGGACCTTTTTTGCAGTAATTTTTCAATTTCTCATACAGCATACTCTCTCTGACTGGGTGGAACATCGGGGAGTCTCTTCTGTTTCTCTGGAGGTGGACAGGAAAAGGAAATATAACAGCCTCTGGAGATTATGATTACACATATATTTGTAGTCATTTCAGTCCAGGCATGTGGGTGTAGCAAGAAATGACCCCTGACTGCCACCAGAGTAGAGCAGTTGGGCAGAGCTTCAGAAGTGTTGGTAGGGCTTATCAGAGAAAGGTTCCCTAAAGCCCTGATTCTGCAGACTCCCCCTCTGCCTCTGGGGTGGCATCTCCTGTTGAAACCTCCTCCTCTGCCCTTGGAGGAAGAATCCCAGCTTTGCTCTTGGAAAGACCCTTGGGATTTTCAAAACCAGGTTTTCTTATCACTTCATTGGTTTCCTTGAAAAAGTCCATTGAGGGGTAGAAAACATGATCCCTACGGCAGAAAGAGTCTTTTCTTCCTTTTTGCTGTGGGTCAGAGTATCTTAGACTGAAGACCCGAACAAAGTTGAGCCATCAAAGGGGGCTTTAACAAAGGATACCTTGAAAGGTTCCACAAAGTCGCAAAGCCTCATCCAGGCATGTGTGCTGATAGCAATGCCTGAGCTGGCTGCCCATGAAGAACCTTCTGCTGAATGTGAGATGAGCCTCATAGAGGAGTAAGACAGCGAGGAGAGAGTAGCCAATTCAGGAGATACTTTCTTGAAGTCCTCCATCAAAATGGTCTCTGCTAGACAGTCCCTTAACCAGATCTCTCTGCAAGCTAGTAAGATATGCCAAATAACTTAATGCTGTCAGTGAGAAAGTAGCTGAGGCGCAAACGCACTTACCAAACCTGTCCAATGCACTGGACTCCCTGTTCGGCAGATGGACAATTGAGCTCTGCTCACCTAGCTCTTTTTTGGTAGCTACTGCTACAACCATAGCATCTACAGGTATGCCCTTGGTCCAGTAAAGGCTGTCTTTGGGGGGAGAAAGAAACTTGACTGGACGTTTCACTATTGATTCAACCATGTCTTGCTCCTTCCAGGCCCGACGGGTCACCAAATCTATAAGATCAGCTGTCGGGGGGGGGTTCACCCAACATGAAGATGGGCCTGTACAAAAAGCCTCCAAAAACACAGACTCTGCAGAAGAAGGATTTTGGGCTAACAAACCACCTCGTTGTCTAAGGATTTCTAGTACGTCTCTAAAGGAGATGTCTTTCCTTGGTGATTGTGGGGATCCCTCTCCCTCATCAAAGTCTGTGTCCTTGGTGAGAGACTCCAGAGGGGAGTCTATGTGCCTCCTTTTGCACGTCTTCTTGTGACGGAGCTCCTCTGAGGGATGATCAGGGGAGATATATTGGAAGAAGAGGGGGCTCCCTCTAGGGGCTTGTCGAGGTAGGCTGAGCCTGAATAGGTATAACGGGCTCAGAAGTTAGATCCAATGAGGGACAATGGAGAGGATCACAGAGCTGAGAAGTCGAATCGCTGTGGGAACAGCAGAATCTTTCCACCACCTGGAAGGCCGACATACCTGGAAACACCCTCTCCAACCCTCTTGGAGCTGAAGCAGCTGTGCAGGAAAGAGGAGAGGCACTCATGGATCTGAGGTCTCCAGGGAGAATCAGACCAGAGCTGTTAAGTGCCAAAAAGCCGAAGGGATGGCTCTGATAATGATGGAGCCAAACCCCTACCCCCAGATCCGATGCTGACACCAGGGATCCGAGACCTGCTCTGATCTGAGGATTTCAGAGCAGAGCCAGTCAGGGTAACAATCAGAGTCGAGAAAACCAATTTCCACAGATCCAAGGCCAACTCTCTCAGGTGTCCATGATCCTGGGGCTCGGAAATGAAGGTCGGATCACAGAAGGAGATCTGGCATGGGACACTGGAGCATTCACTGATCCGAAATTGGATGGAGTATGTAAAAACCCTTCTAAATCTGAGCTCTGAGGAACTTCCACATCAACCTGCCCACATCTTTCTCAAAAAGGCTCCTAGAGGATGTGGAGGAAGCCACTGACTCTGGTCTTGACTGTCTGGTGGGAGTTTGAAAATCTTTTGCTGGTAAGGTCAGACACTGACATAATGGACACATCAGGAGTTTGGCTCTGGACTCTCGGATCTGAGGAAGAAGCAGAAGGTCTAGGGGAATTGATCGTATTTCCTGTCAGCTCTGAGGGAAGCCATCCAGGATCTACAGGAGCCAAAAATAGTCCTCGGGTCCAACGACTTTGGATCTGAAGGTTTAGATACCTTTGCAGGTGCTCTGAAGTGGCCCTCAAAATCTTATGGGGGAACTTCTTCGGGTCAGAAGAGCTGAGAGATATTTTGAGGGGGGTTTAAGCCCCTGATGAAGAGGAAGAAGAAAATAGTCCTCAAAGAATAAACTTATTTCTGCAGTTGGCTATGGCTCTGGGGTTAAAGCTCTCACAGATGTCACAGACTGACTGCAGATGTTCAGCACTTAAACAATAAACACATGCACGTCATTATGTGGGATTTTGTGCCCACATTCTGAACAACACAAACTCAGCAGGTCTGTCAGACATAATAATAATAATAGTAGTAATAATAATAATAATAATACTAATAATAATAATAATCCACTATAGCCCAGAAAAAGCAAGTTAACTGTTAGATAAAGACTCTAGAAATTCAACTACCTACACTACTTCTAGCACTATTTTTTTTTTAATAAGAAAGGAAAGGAAGTTAACTAGAGATATCCCAAAAGGGACTAAGAAGGCAGAAGAAGGAAGAGCTGTTAAGGCACCAAAAAATAAATAAATAAAGCATTAATGCCAGAGAAAACAAGTGGGAGGGGAGGTATGAGGTGAAAAGTTAGAATACAGGGAAGAAAGATTTAATAAATTCTACTTGACTGCTGAACAGGGATTAGAAAACACAGACTGGAGAACCACGTCTGCCAGTGATGGTGGCAAACGAGATCTGGGGAGGTTGAGTACAGTGTATAGCATTGTGAGGTAGTTGGGAGGAGCTCAAGGCTGGAACCTGAGTCTGTGAAAATGTGGTAGAGTCGGATCCAAGGCTCGGACCCGTAACCCAGTCACGAGGAAGAATGAAAAAGACAACATCAGATATTACTTTATTTTCTTTCATGTAATGATTAATGTAACGTTCTTATCTGCTACTTATGTCCAGTTCTGTCTTCCAAACCTACTCCACCCATTAAACTCATCACTTTGTGCATGTGTGTTGAGACCATGTCATCTCTTCCATAGTCCTACTTATTACCCTTCATGAAAAAGCTCAGACTATTCAAATTCTCCTTACAACTTCAGTTATGTAATTCATCAACTATTATGAATTTCCTTGTACACCCTTCCACTAAGGTGTACCTTAATCTGTACTGGTCTCTAAAACAGAAAAAGGTCTAACAAATGACCCCAAAGTGAAGCATTATTGTCTCATATGATGTGGATTCTACCCTTCTGGATGTTTATCCGAATATCTTATCTGCCTATACTTCCATACTTAAGCAGTATACCAAACAACTGAGACAAGGAATTGTAATTATCCCCAAAATCCTGTCCTTTCATCATAACTCTCTACTTAACCTCTAACTGGACTTGTGCACTGATAATACATATATATTCAATTAAATCTGCATTAAACCTCAGATGGCATGCTTTAACTTATTCTCACAATTTTTATTCTGTAAGCCCTTTCCCTTAGAAATCCTAGGTGCTATATAACAGTCATCTGTAAAATATATTTCACACTGACTTGTGCTGAAATATTTGAAACAGAATGGTCCCCACTGCTGATTACTGCAGTACACCACTAGTCACCCCCGTCCTCTATGCACAGCTCATACTTGTACCACTCCATTTTTCCACTGCAGCTCACTCCTACACCCTCCATTTTCCAGCACATATCACCAATGCACCACTCTACTTTCTAGTGTGAAGCACCCTGAACTAATAATTTTCCAGCATACATCACCACTGCTTCCCTGCATTTTCCAGTGCTGCTCACCATTGCATCATTTCATCCCCCCCTACATCATCCCATCTAACTCATCCTTCCATTTTCCAGTGCAGCTTATCCCTGCAAACCTCCATTTTCTAGTTTTGGTCACTCCTGCATTTCAGTTTTTTTTTTCCGAAGCAGCTGTGAATCAAATGCACCAAGTGGTTTCTAACACCTACTCTCATTTATACAGTTAAAAATCCAATATCTTGCTAAAATTTAAGCATGCTAAATGTAGACGCCCATCAACTGGATTACATTGCACTTACAGAACCATAACCAACTTATATTACTGACACACGAATGTCAAGAAATTCACCTTGAGAGCAGAGCAGTGCGAAGCAAAGCTCACGAAGTGAGTCCCGACCTCCACGTCCAAAATATACTAAAACTGAATTATGATTGGAGAAACCCAGTCATATTTGTAACAGGAATAAACTGAAATACAAAAATGAATTATGCCTGACTGGTTACAGTGTGAATCCAAAATGAAGTACAACTATAAAACTGTGCTGAGAGAAAATAGGAGAGTTTTTGCACTTTATATCCAGTTTCAAACTTGATGCATGCAATTTTTTAAAGCAAGCCTTTCAAATTAATTTTCAACATTCTTTCTGCTGCAATGTTCATATTATGTTTAAGTTTTGCATCACAGTCTATTATGACATCCTAGTAATACAGAGCTAGTCCTGCTTTATTATTCTGACTTCTTGTGGGTCATATCACAACTTCAATCCTGACAACAGTCTAAGACAGTATAGTGCATTTATTACCATTTTTTGTCACTTATTTACTAAATGCCTACTGAAAATAAGTTTAGATAACAATGAGATAAGCTCAAAATCATGTTTTATCAATGTAGGCAAGAAACACATGAGCATCTCTAAGCTATTTTCCACCTTTTAATTTGTGTATTGTGCTTCTATAACCCCACCCCAGATGACTTACATTAGCCCTACCCTCTTCATTATGTCTTATTGTAAGGTTTGGAGAGGTTACCTTTGATCCCACTCGAGAAAAATATATAGTCTACTCATGTGCTTTGTTAGGGGAATAGAGACTATGCTCATCCCACAAAAACAAAAAATATTATTTTTCTTTCATCTTCTTCACTTATGTTAGGCTACAAGGATTTTTTTTTGTGCATCAGCAGCCAGCATAATAAGCCATATGTCTACCTGAATGCCAATGTAAAAAAAAAATCTGAAGGAAGCAGTATCCATCTTCCTAGATATAGGAAGATGTCATTAAAAATATATCCTTATTTACAAACTGCTTAAATTACTGTAGTTATTTTGATGAATTTCTCAAGACAATACAAAACTATTTTAACACGGATATACACACTAGCCAATGTTGGAATACCATTAAAATTCTTAAAGGATTTACCTTTGCAAATGCATCCCGTCCATAGCAGGCTTCTTGCACAGTGTGCTGCTTGTCAATGATGTCACGTCCTGTGGCCACTGTGCGGTACAGAAGGGCTTTTTCAACATGATCTGATTTAGTGGCAATCAGTTCAGCAATAACAGAGACCACCTTGCTGTTCTCAATCAGTGTCACATCCCCATCTGCTGCAAATTTTAGGTTACCCTATAGTTCAACATACAAAATATAGTCAGTTTTAATTTGCATGGCCAGTAGATAAAATACACTGCAAACATTTTCTGTATTTTTAAGACACATTCCTATAAGCTAGGTTCATAGGTATATACTAGGTTAATGACCACCACAAGGCCTTTATAACCCTAGCCACACAACCAAACCCAATTATGTCCCTATGTAATATGGGCATCTATTTGAAAGGTATGTTAGGAGGTTGCTAAAGGTTTAGTGGGGTGGGTATGTTAGGGAATACTTACTGTTGGCCTCTGTCTATGAGACACATGTGGGTCAAAGTGGTGTGTGCCCATATGTAAGTAAATTTTTGATTTCCCATCCAATGGTCAAGGTTATATTTGAAATGGGTTACGGATGGACTCTGCTTCACATGGATGGGGAGCCTATTCCAGAGCGTGGAGAAGCTTTGACTTTGTCCTGCCAGCATGATCTACTTATGTCGCAAGCAAAGTTTAAATCTTTGGATATGGTGTTTCTGGTGCTAGTCATTTTATGGAAGAGCAAAAGGCCCATCAGAGCTGGATCTAATACCTTTACCCAGGAAACTATCATCCTTGTGGATTTCAACCTTGACTGGCACTCCTGCAACTCAGACAACCCACCTGATTTCTTAAATCTTTTCAACTTCACCCAAATCATATCCTGTCCTACACGCCTTGACAAACACTGAAAAAAGCAGTCCACACTGGATGGGTACTGACTAACAAACCCAATCTAGGTTACATATCAGGCTGCCTACCAGACTACCTCAGTGACCACTCACCTACTTTCCTGTACAGAAAACGAATGCAGACTCACACTAACGTAATATATAAATATGTCAGGAATAAAAACACTTTCTCCCCCTCCACCTTCAATCTCTTACTTCAACAAAGCAATTGGTCACCTCTTACATACCTCCCTCTAGATCAGACTGTCCTTTACTTCAACAATATGTTTCTTAATATACTTTAAAACTTAGCACCCATAAAGATACCATAGCACTGATGAAGCTACGTGATAAGAGCATGGTCTGCATACCATACTACCAAAAATACAACAACCCAAACATATTTGCAACTTCATAACCAGGCTAAAAAACAAATAAAAACAGACATGCAAAGCTACTTCCTTTCATGTCAGCAATCCAACCAATATAACCCCAGGAAATGTTGGCAAAACGTTAATCTCCTCAACCTAGGCCATAGTCCTACCCCCACACCTACCACCACCAAATTTATGGATCCGATAGCCTCACAATTTAATACCCACTTTATTAACTCTATCACATCACTACTAGGTAATTCAACCAACCTCTCACTGTATCCCTCCCCTCTACCAACTCCCCCACACCACTGTCCTTCACACCAATCCAATCCAGCTACATAAAATCGCTCCTCTCCAAGCTCAAACCCAGCTGTCTAGCTGCTGACTACCTAACAAATTCCTTAAAATTGCAGCCCCCTCAATGGCCTATCCTATATCAATCCTGATTAACTGCTCAATCTCAGAAAATTATGTCCCCGACTTTGGAAGATATCCCACATCATTCCACTACACAAAGGCGGTCCCTCTAAAGAAATAACTAACTACACTCCCATAGCCATGCTCTCCCCTCTAGCCAAGATCTTAGAGAAATGCATTCACTCCCAACTCCTCACCCACCCCCTCAATCACAAACTCCTCTCCCCCACACTACATGGGTTCAGGCCTAAACATAGTACCACCACTGCCCTATTGTCATTCACAAACACCATTCAAGTTCTTATAAACAGAGGCCAAATAATCTCTTCCACATTTCTAAACATGTCAAAAGCCTTTGACACAGTCCCCCACCAAATCTTACTAAACAAACAATCATTCCTTGGCCTAAACACATCAGACCTGTCCTGGTTCCACAGTTATCTCTCTAACCTGCAACAAGCCTCCACATGGGATAACACCTTGTCCCCACTACTACTACCCATCACTGAAGGAGTACCCCAAGGATCCACACTTGGCTTCCTCCTATTTACAGTTTTTACTAACAACCTCAGCTCTGCATCTCAAGACACCTGCATCGTCCGGTATGCAGACGACTCTACTCTAATCTGCTCAGCCCCCACCCCACAGGATCTACAAACAAAAATGCAAAAATCTTTTCAAGACATGGAAAACTACCTCACCAACCTATACTGAACCGCAACAAAACCAAGTTAATCACCTTCAGTTAGAACAAACCCAAAACATGTCTGAGCACACTGTCAATCCTATCCACCAACAGAACCATAATAGAACCCACTAACCATACAAAACTTCTCGGTATCACAACTGATGAAAATCTAAGGTTTGACACCCACATCTCCCTCATCATCAAAAAAGTCCATTCCAAACTAGGCACCCTATACAGAATTAAACCTTACCTTTCCAAAATTGCCAGACTAGCCCCTGACCGATCTCACCTCCTTTCATCCCTCCTCTACGGCTCCCAAGTATTTACAAATATTCACAAATCAGACCTACATAATCTTGAAACATGCTATAATAAAATAGCCAAATTTGCTACTGGCCACCCCTACAGAACACACCACTGCTCAGTCCTCACACAACTCAAATGGTTGGTGAAAGAATAATAGTAACTGTTGCTAGCATGATTATTAGTTTAAATAAAAAGTTGCAAGAATGATATGAAATATAAAGGGTTAATTTAGAAATAGTATAAAATTCTGAAAAATATAAAAGTATTAAGTGTGCTGGCATAGCTTAATTAGATTTTGGCATCCATGTAAAGGAGTATGTTATTGAGAAACAAAGTCTGTAAAAATAACTGTGCAGATGGCAGCTGAAAGGACATCAACAAAGAAAAGAGATGTAACATCAAGTTTCAGATAGTGCTGGAACACCACGTTTCAGATAATGCACGACTGAGTTTCCATGAATCAGACCACAAAGAACCAAGGACAAGGGAATAAAGGAAAACTGTTATACAAAGAAAGAACTGTTATACATCAGACTTTGAGAAAAAATATCAGACTTTTTGGTATAAATATGAGTGTATAAACAAGCTTTGGGAATTTGCCAGAGAGCTGACAGCATCTGTGTTGCATGCTTGTAGATCCAAAAGGAAAATGTAACAGTAAAGTTTACTAACTAAAGCAGTTTGTTTTAGTGTATTTATTGTACTTAGTACAATACAGTAATAAGACTAGTTGATCACAATAAACAGTATGCATGCATGTACATGCAAGTAACAGCAAAAAAAAAAAACAGCAAGACGTCATATAATTTTTCAGTTGGAACTCCCTAACCTTCTAAAACTAAACCAACTGTTCATAGCCCGAAAAATAATTCACACACCAAAGAATGCCCATCGCTCAGTTCCTGATACAGCTTAACAGCAACTCTTGAACACTACGTTCCTTTAATAAACTAATGCTAAAAGTAACTCAACCCACAACTCTCAAGGTACTGCACTCTACTCCTATAATATTGCTAAAGTCTGGAACACTCTTCCTCAATCTACAGCTAACAACCCTAGCATACATGACTTTAAACACTCTCTCAAGGAACATCTAACCAAACATTGGCTCTGCTCCTGTCATTCCCCATGTTACTCCACCTACTACTATTTTACATGTCTCCATTAAGTACCTTACTATCTGTAATTCTGTTATTCTGCTAGCAAGTGTTGCTTTACACTCTAGTTTAGCTACTAATTGTAATGGCATATACTACTTTGCTCTTTATACTCTTATTCTGTATGCTTCACTTTTTGACAAGCTGCAGCACGGTTCTCTCACTAAATCATGCTGTAACCTCAATCTCTAGTTATTGTTAAAACTGTTTTTGTAATGATTGTATCTGGTCAGCTGCTGTACTGATTTTTTGCCCTACACATTGTTTAAATAAAACGTGTTCATAATGTATGTTCAAGTGTGTTATTGTAGATGTGGCGCTTTTCTCCCCGGGCCTCTGCTGAAAACGGGACTCGTGCCCAGTCAGACAATACCCGGTAAACAAAATAAATGAAATAATCAATCAATCAATCAATCTGAGGATGCCTCACATGCCAGACATAGATCACCTCTCAGTAACCAACCACAAGAAGACTGAGTAGAGAGATGGGGCTTTAAGGTGATCTGTATAGGACAACATGTTAATACCAGGAATACTCTTGGTAAGGAACCTCTGTGGGCATTCCGACTGTTGCATATGCATGGTGAGGTACATGTCGAAGAGGGCATTGTACTCAATGAGGGGTCTGATAAGGGCTGAGTAAAGTGGTACTATAACTTCCTTGACATGGATGCCATCCCCAAACTTATAAATTGGGCTACATAGAATGATTTTCTTACTAACTTGGCTATGTGTTGTTCAAAAGCCAGAGTACTGTCTACATGCTTCCAGAGCCCTAACTTCTGGGTCAACTCTTAGGGGTGTCTTATCGTTGGAGTAATTAATCAGGATGGACATTTCCCCAAAAGGCGCTATAATGCACTTCTTGGCATTGAGTTTTAATTTGTGGCTTTGGCACCAGTCATTTATCTGTGTTAGACCTTCCTGCAGGATGTTAGTGCCATGGGGAAAATCCTATGATAGCTCCTAATTTGCAGTCATCTGTAAACTTGGTGAGACAGAGGCCCTTGACATTAGCACTGCCCTCTCAGACGTGGCCCTTGACATTAGCACTGCCCTCTGAGAAGTAGATGCCAAACAACAGCGGGTCCAGCACTGAGCCCCGAGATACTCCACTGGTCTCTTGGTGGAGGTAGCCTCACGGATCCTGACTTCTTGGGTGCTATCTGTGAGTCAGCTGGCAATCCAGTGAGTTATGTAGGGATTTATGCCTAGTTCTGTGAGTTTGTCAACAACACCAGAGAGGGGTACTGTATCACATGCCTGAACCAGGTCTAGGTAGGTGGTATGCATAGTTTTACCCTCATCCATTGCCTTGGTGACTCTCTCAAAGACATCTACCAAGTTAAGTAGGCATGACCTTCTTTTAACAAAACTAAACTAGGATGGGTTCAGTGTCTGTAGGCTGCCAATGGACTACTTGTGTTAATCAACAAGGTATCACAGCACTCATGCCACTGCAGACACAGACACGCTCACATGCATCCATATACAAATCTATGCGTTTTTTCATAATTTATCATTTAGGCAGACAAGTGAAATGGTGTGAATTTGGTGGTACTGACAGCTCATAGTGCAAATGTTTGGCCTGGGGCTCTCATCTGTACATCAGCATTTCAATTTTTATTTTATTTTACACTTTTTGTAATCACGTTGGTGCTAGAGCACTCTGAGTCAACACTGTTTAAACACAAGCTCTAATGAGTGGAATTTGTTTATTTATTTATATTGGTTTACCAGGGTAGTGCACTGACCAATATTGACCACTTTCAGACTCAGCCTGGGTGAAATACAAAACATCTCACAAACAAAAAATGTAGAAATGTAAGCAATAACAGAGTAGTTCAAATTATTTACACAGAAAAAAAAACTGCAGATATACATTCTAGTGAAAAAGCACAGTGCAATTTACAATTAAGCAGAATGTAATGTAGAATATATACATTAGCTTCTAAACTGAGCCAGTCTTCAGTAAAACTTGAGACAGGAGATGAGACTTAGAAAAGAGATCTGTTAGGTGATATGTCCTGTAATGAAGCAGGAGCACTTGACTTGGATGAAAAACTGTTTTTGAGTTGCATTCTGAATTTAGAATAAGAGCTGACTTCCTCTATGTTGGGGATGAGATCTTGAAAAACAGTAGGTGCTTGAGAGCAGAAAGCATGTTCTGGAAGAAATTAGTTTGTGTAGCTTGTGAGTAGTGTCTCAGGTTGTATGAGAAGTTCTTTTTTTTTTCATGAAGTCTGGCTACAACAAATGTGTGGAGTTGGAGTAGTTTTTAGAGTTGGGAGCCTAAAAGTACGTTAGATCTTTGTTTTATGGATAGCCATTTTTATTTTTGTAGGGTGATGCAGTGATATTCCTAGAGAGATGAGTTTGTAATGAATTGGCATATGGTGCTAGAGATAGTCTGGTGTGTGGCAATGTTTTTTGGAGGCAGAAATAAAAATTGGAAGGCCATATTCAAGTTCAGAAAGGAGAAAGTACAGTTGCGTATGTAAACTTAACATAACAGTAGATGTTCGAATGATAAATCCTGCAATAGCCTCAACTATATTGATTATATCCTGCCAATGATATAACAGCTGTTCAGGTTTCAAAGCTTCAGGAAACCTTCCAGATGTCCAAACTGTCAGCCAGCATGAACTGAGCTCACTAAAGGACAAGTCTGGGCACCAAGCCCTTCAGAGCTTTCCTGACAACAAAGAGAAGGAGGCTGAGCCCTGAAAGGATACTGCTAGGAAGAATAAAAAATAAACAACCATACTCTGACAAACATCACACCAAAAAATAGGTGGAGGGAGGCAGCGGCTACTGCATCTGTGATCATTTGAACATCTATAGTTATGGTAAGTTTACTTACACAACTGTACTATGCTCATCATATTCATAGGTTCATACTAGGCTATCTGCCCTAGGGCAATTATAAGCCTAGCCAGAGTGTGTGTGGCTTTCACCACCCCTTAGGATGAGAATACTATACCCATTAGTTTGCTGTGCCTCTGTCCAGCAGTGATACAGAGATGATTCCATCTCCCATCCACTCGTCAAGATTTCTCTTGAACAGAGTCAGTGAGGAGCTCTGCCTCACATGGACTGGGATTCTGTTCCATAGTGTAGGGAGTCTCTGGGTGATGAATCTGTCCCTCCAGCACGTCCTATTTATATCCGTGTTGAGGTTTAAGTCTCTTGCTCTCGTGGCTCTGGTGGATTTGGATTTTTGAGGTGGAGCATGTCCATTAATTCGGGTTGGACATGGCCTTGTATGTCAGGCACAGATCACCTCTGAGCAGGCGGTATGCGACTGAATAGAGCTGGAGTTTCTTCAGTCGGGCATCGTATGACCTATGTTTGAGTATCCTTTTGGTGAGGAACTTTTGGGGTCTTTCCAACTGCTGCAGGTGTCTACATTCCGAATGGGGCATTGTACTCAATCATTGGTCTGATAAGTGAAGAGTACAGGGGTACAATGACCTCTCCTGATCTGGATGTGAATCCCTTCATGATCAGGTGGGCAATGTAGAAGGTCTTCCTAACCACTTTGGCAATGTGAGTGTCAAAAGAGAGGTTACTGTCAACTTGGGTCCCCAGGTCCCTGATAACTTCTTAATTGTTTAATGGATTATCACCTATGTGGTAATTAGGGGTTACCTTGTTTTTCCCAAAGGGTATGAATATACATTTTTGGCATTTAGCTTAAGGCCATGGCTCTGGCACCAGTTATCCATTTCTATGAGACCTCTCTGGAGGATGTCTGTGTCTGATGGAGTGTCAATTATGGTGCCCAGTTTGCAGTCATCTGCAAATTTTGTTAGCCACAATCCCCCTATGTTTGCCTGCACTTCAGAAAAATAAATGCCGAACAAGAGGGGGCCCAGGACTGAGCCCTGTGGGACACCACCGGCTTAGAGTCTGACATGGCACCAGCAACTCTAACCTTGTGTGTTCTGTCCTTGAGCCAGTTTGCAACCCATCTTGTGACATATGGGTTTACATCTAAGCTGGTGAGCTTTTCTATGATGCCCGAGTGGGGTATTGTGTCGAGCGCTTTTTTGGGTCAAGGTAGGCTGTGTGAACTGCCTTACCCTCATCAATGGCCTTAGTGACTGTTTCGAAAAAGTCGACCAAGTTCAAGAGACAGGATCTGCCCTTGACAAAGCCAAATTGGGTAGAATCCAGTGTCTGTAGGTCCCCAATGTCTTTATTTATGAGTTCCATTATGATCCTCTCCATAGCTTTGCAGACAAGGCGCTTATGGGACGGTAATTTCCAGGGTCCGTAGAAGCACCGCCTTTGTGGAGTGGGACCACAGTTGCATTCTTTGGGTCACATATCCTGTAGTAAGGCTAAGATTAAACAGCAGCCTTATGTGTGGGTTTAGTTCCTCATTGAGTTGTCCCATTGATGCTGTGTTTTTGCTTTAGAGAGCAGCTCTCACCTGGGCATCTGAGATGTTTGGGAGGCTAGACTCTGGTGGGATAGATATTTCTCCTTTGAGGGAGAAATTTGCACTGAACCTGTCTGCCAGTATGTTGGCAATGTCTGTGGGTTCAGTGATTTTTTTATCATTTTGGACTAATTCTGAGCATATCTGGGAGTTTCCACCCAGGTTTCTAACATAGCTAAAGAAGGCCTTATGATTGTCTTTTGTGTCATTAGCGATTTTTCTCTCAAAGTTGGCCTTGGATGATTTTATGAGTGATCGTAGTTTTTTGCTAGTATTGATCAGAGATACCTTCCCTTTTAGGGATTTTGCTCTGTCATGTAGTAGCTTTCTCCTCTTGTTGTAGAGTTTGTTTATAGCTGGGGTCCACCTGCCTTTGGTGGAAAGGGTCTTGATTTTATTAGGGATTGCTTGATCCATACATTCCTGGAGGTGCTCGTAGAAGGCATTTGTAAGGGTTTCAGCAGCGTGGGTTGTGGGTTGTGGTTTCCACTGGCTCGGGGGCCTTGAAGGATACCACTCCAGTCTTAAGAAGTGTGAAGTTTGCTTTTGAGAAGTTCTTCACTGTGGTCTTTGCTGGGGTGGATGTGGATCTCCAGTGAGATTAATTTATGGCCTGATCTCACCAATGAGGGATATACTTCCGGTGTGGAGCATTTTGTCCCCATGTTTGTGATGATCAGGTCTAGTATATTTTCTCCTCTTGTGGGAATGGTGACTAGTTGTTCCATAGCATTTGAGTTTATGAACTCCAGGAACCTTTGGGCTAGGGTGTTGGGGCTTGAGTAATGTTCCCAGTCTATGTTTGGGTAGTTGAAGTCACCAAATATGATGGTGTTTGGAGAGACATTCATACTCTCCAGTGTCTTCAGGAAGGCTGTGTGGGTTTCCTGAGTTTGAGAAGGTGGTCTGTAGCATGTTACAAACTGTAGGGCAGTTTTACCTATGGTTAATTGCACCTGGATGGTCTCCGATGCTTCGTGTGTTGCCACTAACCTGGAGGTGTGGGTATCCTTTATGAATATGGATACCCTCCTTTTGTGGTCGGTCTGGATTTTGCATGATATGAGGTATAACCTGATAGTGCTGGGGTGCTCTCAGGAGCCTTGAACCAGGTTTCAGTCACAGCACAGACATCGATGTTCTCCATACTGAGGAGGGCTTTGCATCTTGAAGTTTAGACTTCTGGCATTGAGCAGTATTACCCTTAGTTTTCTCCATTTTTGTTTTCTAGAGGTTTATCATTTGAGCCTTGCCTAAAAAGGCACTATGGGGGTGGCAAGAGCTTTTGCCAATATCCGGTGACAGGTGTTGTCAAGCATGTCATCCCAGGCAGACAGACATTGAATGACACCAGTAATTATTATTAAAGCTGATCATTTTGTCTCTGTATTGTGGCATCATTCTTGGTGAGGGTAGGATACTGCTCAGGGTCAGGGTCAGGGTCATACCGGCCTGGGCTACATAATCTGAGAGCTCCTCTATGTCTCTTTTCATGTAGTCCAGGGACTCAGGTCGTTCACACCGGCATGGACAATGACTGAGTCATACTTGTACTTGCTGTGGAGTGACCTGAGTGCTTGTGTTATGTGGCGGATTCTAGTGCCTGACAGGCAGCTTACTGTGATCTTTTCCTTGTTCAGTCTGGTGAGTGGGACGTCAGTGTGTCTGACTATGGAGTCACCTATAACAAGTGTGTCTGGCATTGTGTTTGGCCTTAAGGGCTGTGACTGTTTAGCACACTGACTTTGAGAACTATGTGTTGCATGTCTTATGTCTTGAGGTGGCAGTTGCTTGGGTGTCTGCTTTGGAGGCCTCTGTAGTTTTGGTAGATTTTTGATCCTTGCCTCCGAGTATGTCTTTGTGTGTTTATGTGTTTGTTCTGCAGTTGCGATAGTTCTATGTGAAACTGGGTTTGTGGTGTGCATGGTTTCCTTCTCCTCCTGTCTGGTCTTGCCAGTCCTGAGTTGAGAGAGCTCAGCCTCCAGTTTGGCTATATAGTTGCATCTCTCACATGTATTTGTGTTTTGTGGGAGAAGGAGTGGGTTTGTCTGTGTACATGAGGCAATTGTAACATTGCCTCAAGATGCCCAGATTCACCAGCTGAACAGGAGCAACTGACCCTTCGACATGCTAGAAAAAGTGAAAAAGTTTGCTGTGTAACTGAGTCAGAAGGGACCTATAGGGAAATGGGTACTCAAGGGGATTCTAGGCTAATGTAGTACTTTGTTTAGTATACAAGTACTTTACCTATATAAAAATGCTTTAGGAGCAAGTGCTGAGCTTTTGAGATGGAGAATAGACTGTTTAGATTGCAAGTAGAGAAGTTCTAAGGGAAAAATTGAAGAGCACACTTTATGGAGCCAGAAATAGTTTAACCGGCGCTGCCCGATGGTGCTCTATGGGCAACTCCGCGCTAAATCACACAAAAGCGTGCTAAAGCGGGCTTTATAGCAGGGGGTTGAAAAGAGCTAGGAATTGACCCAAAATGGCCAACAGACTACAAGTTTCTGGCTGGAACCACTGCTCTAGGGACAAATAGGCTGCTCAGTGCTCCCTACTCCCACTGGTGAACAAAGAAGCTTCCCTTTATCCAAATAAGGATATGGAATAGCACAGGAACCAAGCCAAAGCCCAGAGATCAGCAAACTCTGAAGACTGGACTATTCTAGTTCAGTAAACAAGATTTTTTTTTGCAGAAAACAGAGGAAAAACAGACAGTAAATGCTATAAATGCTTTTAAACGGCTAGCTCACTTGAGTGTGTTAGCCTACAGGTAAAAATTGAGCAACAAATAACTTTTTTAAAAGTGCAAAACAGTTAATCAACACAAAAACAGTTTAAATAGAATGCAGAGCTGTATAAACAGGCGAAAATGCAGTCGCTAAGCAGTAAATAATCAAAAAGCCAGAGCCTTAGCTATATAGAAAGATTATCTTAAATTACTGCATTATTTGAGGTTCATAGGTTGGTACTAGGCTATTGGCCCTAGGGCCTATACAAGCCTAGCCATAACAATTCCCTGGCTATTTCTTCCCTGGACCCTAGTCTAGCAGGGCGACTGATGTGATCCCTGGGGTGAATTTCCTTTCTCCCATCCAATCGTCAAGGTTCCTTTTGAAGAGGGCCAAAGAGGTGCTCTGCTTGACATGTATGGGCAGTCTATTCCATACATGTCCAGCAGAGCACCTCTTTGGTTGAAGGAGAAAGTCCAGGCTCCCCTTGAGAACTGTCCATAGAGAAGGAATCAAGCTTACAGTGCTTTTTAAAAGTATGTACAGAGGACCAAGTTGCAGGTTCTAAAATATTTATAGAATCCTACCCTTTCTAAAAAGCCATAGATGAAGTCATGGCCCTGCCTGGAATAGTTTTGTTGTGGTGAGTATAAAAAACAGTAATAGCCTTGGGCAACCATTTGTAAATAGTTGGTATTAATACAGGTTGTTTTCCTTACCTTTACAAGAAAAGAACAGCAGATCCAAAGACGTGAAAGATTTAATTCAATCAATGTAGCACCCGACTTGTCCATGGAGAGCTAAGGTATGGAGTATCCTTTCTTCCTCATTTTTAAGATCATAAAGAACACCGGGGGTGGATTGTTTGGCTCACAGTAAACTTGGGATACCACTTTAGGCATAAAAGACAGATTAGTTCTCAAAGAAACTGCTTCTGTGGAAAATGAGTTAGGATGCACTCACCATAAGAGCTTGCAACTTGGACACTCTCCTTGTAGAGGTCAGAGCAATCAGTAAAACTGTTTTTCATGTTAAGGACATGATGTCATTCAGATTAGTTGGCTCAAATAGAGCAAGCGTTTGCTTTTCTTAACACAAAATAAAGATCCCAAGATGTATCCCATTGGTTTTCTTGAAGGCCTCTTGCAAAACCCCTTTCAAAAAGTTTTTGACATGAGAGAGAAAGAGGATCCATGGGCAGATATGTAGAAATGGCCAATAAATGGAGGAATAAGAAAGATCACAGGAAAGCAGCTCACACAAATATTGTAAAATCAGAGAACAGATAGCCCTGAATAGGTACTGGTCACATTTTCATTGCTGGCACCAACTAGAAAACATTTTATATTTGCTAATATACGACTTTCTAGTAGCAGACTTTCTTCCCTCCATTATTAACTGCTGCACATCCTCAATAAACAGGTGCCAAAAGGAAAATAAGACCTTATCATTCGGGCACTCAGTTGAAGTTGATTTGGGGTGGGGTGTATGAAACAACCTGATCTTCTGTGAGTAGATTAATTCCATGAAGAAGCTTGTGCTAAATGCTGCTGTCCATTTCCAAAGGAAAAGAGAAATGAAAGTTATGTACTTACCATAATGATACATCAATGCTGTCTCGTTTTTGTCCGGTTCAACATTTGGGTTGTCATATCCAACTGGATCAGACATTAGCACCTTCTTTGGCAGCTTTGGATCCAAAGATTTGACTCCTCCCCTGCCCACAATTCCCTTCTTTTACCTAAATTACCTTAGATGAGTTTACTTAACTTTACTAGCCATATTGAAAAAAACAACTTGATAAGTATAAAACCTCCTACAGAATAAAATTAACAGCTTACTAAAATATGTGAAGATGGGAAATGTGACCTCAAGATA
Organism: Protopterus annectens; assembly: GCF_019279795.1. NCBI lineage: Eukaryota > Metazoa > Chordata > Ceratodontiformes > Protopteridae > Protopterus > Protopterus annectens. The sequence goes on from NC_056747.1 coordinate 1,233,619,096, forward strand.
ACAGAGCCATGATTGAGGCCTGTCCAAAAAACTGAAGTTGGGAGATGGCAGTTTGGAAGGAGGGAGGCATGTTTAACTGGATGAAAATGAGACAGCATGGATCTGTTGTTATGGTAAGTACATAACTTTCATATCCAATGTCTGCTTTTGTCCAATTCAACATTTCGGACAGATTGTTAAGCAGCCTAAAAGGAACCTGGGTGGCATCAAGGAAGGACATTCCTCGTATACCAGGAACTAAGCCAATATGGGAATGAAGAAAGGAGATTCTGCCAGAAGAAGAATTAGAGGTACAGAGAATAGGCAAGAGGGGGCTGGAATTTACTGGCGGAAGATGGCAAAGGAACCAAGTTATTGGGAACAAATAATTAGAGAGGGAGAGGTAATATAACGGGTAGAGGCCAAGAAGAAATTTGGGCTGCAGGCTAGTGATTGCCTTCCCTATCAGGGATCGATATCAGAGTACAGATAAAGAGAAACGGATATGGGAATCCAAAATTAAAGATCTGTGATGGGGGTTGAGTTTTTAATTGAATCTAGAACAGATGTTGCTGTTAAAAAAGATAATTAGTAGACAAAATATTGCACGATAACTATAGGAATAAATCAGAAGAGGTCAGAAAAGATTGGGAAGAGAGCTTAGATATGCAGTTCCCAAAGAAACAGTGGGAGGACATCAGTATGGCTCCAAAACATGTAACAAAATCTAGAATATTTAGGATTTTTTCCTGGAAGTGCTTGCATAGACAGTTTTATAACCCAAGGAGATGCCAAAGAATTTTTCCTCGGGTAGATGGTAAATGTTGGAGGTGTGATGGGGATGAAAAATGTATCTGCAAGCATATGCTGTTGGGGGTCTACTTCAAAACATTGAAATCTCATAACACTGAAATTCAAAACATTGAGACCATAACATCAAAAACCCAAAACAATGAAAACTCAGAACACTGAAAGTGTGCATTATAACACAGAAAACTACAACTCACATGTAAATAACATCCCCTCCACCTATAACACCACCAAAATAAGAAACACACTTTTTACTATGTTTTTGCATGGAGGGGAAGCGCCCCTGCACCCCCCCCAGGGGTGTTATGAAAGTTAGTGTTCTGAGAAGTGAATAGGGGAAAAAGTGTTTATTTCACCAATCTGTACGTGTTTTTAAGTCATACAGGTAAGTGATTTAGACATTATGTCTACATTCTGTATGGTGAACGCGATACAGTGAGGTTAGGAAATTATCTTTTTTCCTCTAAAGTGTGATCTTGGATTTGGTATATTAAATTTATGGGGGGGGGGGTTGGGGGACAGAGCTCCCCCACATAGGGGGTGCAGAGGGTCTTGTCCCCCTGCTGAAACATAGCAAAACCTGTGCTTGTTAGTTTGGTGTTGTTTTAGGTGGAGGGGGATGTTATTTACATGTGCGTTGAAGTTTTCAATCTTATAATGCAATGTTTCAGTGTTCTGAGGTTTCGTTGTTTTGGGTTTTCGATGTCATGGTCTCGGGTGTTTTGAATTCAATGTTATGAGATTTCAGTGTTTTGAAGTAGACCCGCTGCTGGAGTGTAATGAGTTGGCAGACTTAAAAAATTCCCTACAGAGTACTCTGTCAGGAATACTAGAGGAACAAATGAGTGTTGCTAAGGAAATTATTTTTTGAGCTGGGATACAGGATCTAAAATGTCTAGATACAGTAAGGCCTTATTAAGCTTAATTCTGGTGGCTGCCAAAAAAAGCAATTACTATAAAATGGAAATCAAACACTAACTATACTTGAATTAGTGAATATTTTAACAAGAGATAAAAGAACAGGAAGTGGGATCTGTAGAACTGAGTAGGAATAAATAACATAGAAAAAAATGGAAATTGTGGCAATATATGCAGAAAAATGTTTTGAAGGAGGAATGAGATTTAAGAGACGGCAGAAGTTTAATAATTTGTGTAATGTTGCTGTGATTATACGATATACTGTATAATGCTTGTAAATAAGAAGTTGTTAATATGGTTTGATTACTTTTATGTAAATGTAAGTTTGCCTGTCACAAGTGATAATTCAATAAAGGTGTTAAAAAAAAAGGAAGGACATTACTGATGAGAGAGTCAAAGGATGCGCAAGCTCTAGACTGCACATCCAGTTTGCAATGAGATACAACTGTATGAACCGTGTGCCAAGTTACTGCTGTGCAAATATCATTAGTGGGAGCTCTTTTCATGAATGCTCTAGTGGAATGAGCTTTTGGTTTTGAGTAGATAGACAACCGTTGAGTTTTATATACAAATGAAATACAGTCTGAAAGCCACTTATAAATTTAAATTTTTGACAACTTCACAATTTTGCTTTGGCTAGGAGACAAACAGTTAGTATAATATTCTAGTATCTTTGGTACTGTGTGAGTAGAATCTGATCTATCTGTGAACATCTAAGGTATGAAGCATATATTCAGCTTTGTTAGAAAAATTGGGAAAAAAAGACTGCCAAATCAATGGATAGATTCAAATATGCTTCAGATGAGATCTTTAGGAGAAAGGTAGTATATGTTCTCAATGATACTCTGCTTTTATGGAAAATGAGAAATGGTGGCTTGCAAGAGAGTGGTTATAATTCAGAAATTTATTTAGTGGATGTAATGGCAGTTAGGAAAACTGTTTTCCAAGAAAGGCACTTAAGGTTAGCTGATGCTGCTGGCTCAAATGGTTTCTGAGTCAATGACTGAAGCAAAATTATGACATACCATCGAGGAACTGGGTCTCGAAATGGAAGCCTCCGCAAAAAGAAAGCCCCTTTGAAGAAAGCTTGAGATATTCTAAGAGAAGTAATGGAAATGTCATTATGGTCTATGTGAACATTTGAAATGGCAGCCATTTGAAGTTTAATTGTAGAAAAGCTAGATCCTTGGTGAAAAAGTTTTGAAAGAAATTCTAATATCAAAGGGAGGGGGTCAGAAAAGGAGTCCAGTCATTTTGATAAGGCCCAAATAGAAAATCTTCTCCATTTACTTTATAAGTCTTTTTGGTTAAGAAGAAGAAATTATGTGAACTACTGGAGAAGGCAGCTTAGCATCTCAGGCTATCATTAAAACCGGATAAACCATGCAGTTAACTTTTGGGCTTGTAGGTCCAGTAAAGTTATCCCAGATGGGTGACTCAGAAGATCTCTAGTGGGATCAAATATTCAGGGTGGGTGTAGCAAATGGAGGCCAAAGGAAGGGGAACCAAACCTGCCAGGGCCAAAACAGGGCAATGAGGATCATCCTGGTCTTGCACCTCTTGACCTTCTGCATGAACTTCATTAGGACAGAAATACATTGGAATGCATAGAGGAGACTGAGGGACCAAGTGTGGACTAGAGCATCTCTTGGTGACTGTCCCTGTGAAGGGATAAGGACAAAGTAACTGCTGCACTTGTTGTCCAGGTAGGAGGCAAAGAGGTCACAGCAAGGTTAGCCCCAGCGAGTGAAAATCTTTGTTGCCACTGCCTGTTTGAGAGACCACTTGTGAGACAATAGTAAAATGAAAAAAAGGCTTCCATAACAACGAAAAATTCACTGAGAAGTTCTGTTAAAATGTAAGCTTTAATAAAATGAAGAAATAAAAAGCACAAATTGTGCTGTTCAAGTTGCAGGTCAAACAGGATAAGCGCTTTCAGTTAAAAAACCTTCTTCAGATTCTTCAGATCCTAGTGTGTAGACGTGACTTACTGCTGATAAATAAAGATCCTTAATTGCTCAATCAATCACATACAGCAATCAGATGCATGCCTTCCTTAAGCCTCCATTTCATTTCTTAATTAGGCTTCTCTCTTTCAAAATAGGTTTAATAGGAACTACTCTGTTGATCCCTGGAAATAAATTAGCTCTGAGGTTCATGATCCATTTGCTTTCTTCCTTTTCAGTTTTGTTGATGATGTCTCCTCCTCAGAGGTTAGTAGTCACATTTGAGATAACCATAAAGCTAAATGAATGCCCTGGATTTTCAGACACACGTCCATATAGGGCATTGGTTACCACTTTATTCTTGATGTCTAACAGGTGGCGAAGTATCCGTTCCTTAAACTTTCTATTGGTCTTTCCTACATAATAGGCTTGGCACAAATTACAAGTGCCAACATATATAACATTCTTGTTGTTACAGTTAGCAAAACCAGAGAACTTATAGCATTTGTTTGTTACCAGATGAACAAAACTATTGGAACATTTAATGTGGCTGCAAGCTTTGCAAAAGCCACATTTCCAAGTTCCTAACCTATTTCCTCCTTCTGTACTCTGCTTGTTAGGTATTCCATCATAGTTGCACAATAAATCCTTTAAGTTCTTCTTGTTTTTATAACCAAACTTAGGTGTTTCCCCTACCATTCTCTTAATTTTACTGTCAGCAGTTAAGACTGGCCAAAATTTCTTGATGGTTTCACGGACATCAACGGAGTCAGTGCTGTAGGTCATCATGCATCTGAGACTGTTGCTGTTTCCACCTTTCTTCACATCACTCTGCTTCCGTTTTGAGTAGTACGGTTGCCCTTTGTTGTATCGAATGGACATTGCTTTGCCTTTACTCATGACTAATTGTTTTTCATTATAGTCTCTTGAAGCAAAATTCTGTAAGAGTTTGTCTTGTTCCTGCAGAAAATCATCATTGTCTGTACAGAGCTTGGATATCCTGGTCACTTCATTTTCAACAATATTCTGAAAAACATGTCTCGGGTGCATGCTATTGTAGTATAGCATATGGTTCCTCCAATTTGGTTTCCTGAATATAGTGGTGCCAATTCCTTTGCTATTATTCATTGAAATTCTCACGTCTAAGAACTCAATCTCATTTGCTGACGTTTTCACTTCGAATCTTAGAAAGCTAGTCGTACTTGTTAAATAGTCGACAAAATCATTTAGGCGTTGCATACTGCCCTTCCATAGGAATATAACATCATCCACAAACCTGTTGTAAAAGATGATGCATTCCTTCCATTCATTTTTCGTATCCGTTTCCCATTGCCTTTCCCATTCAGCTAGGACTATATTGGCATAGCTGTTTGCACAGGGGGTGCAATATTTGCCAGAGGTCTCCTGTCTTCTTTGGAACATACTCGAGATTCCAACTGGCCTAGGGTAACCAATGTTGGATGACTCTCTTTTTCTAGCAACTTTGAAACTTCTGTAGCTGCAGATTCCAACTGACTGAGTGGAGTATTGGGAATTTTTTATATTTTCTTTGCAGGACAGAAAGAAGGAATAGTATAGGCTCTGATGTTTATCCTTAACAGTGAGGAATCTGAAGTACTGTTTTGCCAGGCTTGTGAGTGAAAGATTAAGCACCCTCCTGACTGCTTCCAGAATTTTGTATCCAGGTAATCCTTCAGGGGAGCTGGTAGTGTTTTTCTCATTGAAAGGAGTATGGAAACTTTGATTATGCAGTCTGTCTCTGCCTCTTGGGTGACGTCCATTCAAGTTACCTCCTTCTCTGCCTCGGGGGGGGGGGGGTCTATCCTTAGGAGTGCATTTTTTTTAGACAAACATCTTTATTAAATTATCACTAATGACATAGGCAGTCTTACAGTTATATTAATGAAAACAAACTATGTTGACATAATTGTAGTTGCAAACATACATCACTTAATAATCAATCCAGTCATTGTCAGTCAAACTTTGCATTGCTCATTCAAACCCTGCCTTCTTTTAAACACTGTTCTTCCTCTGCGTGTACTGTTCCCACAATTCCATTTTTTCCTATGTAATTTGCTCCTACCAATTTCTAAAGATCCCAATTCCATTTGTTTTATCTCTGTTACTATATTCACTACCCTGATTTAACTTGCCCCTTTCCTCATGCTTTCTGATCTCCTCTGCAGCAAAGAAGCCAAAAAGTGAATCTGTATCCAAAACAGAAAATAAAATCTCAATATTCACATCCTTTTGGAAGGTTCTGAGAATGTAGCCAGGCAAACCTCCTCAAAACAGTACCATAGGCCATATCCCTGGAAGAATCATCATCTGAGTCATACACACACTGTAAACACAGAGCAGTGACTAGTACAACAGAAAAAAATATATAAAATAGATGTTTCCTCATAGAAGAAACTGCAGACCAAACATTCCTCTTACTTTCACAATTAGTCAGAATAAACATTAACATGTGAGCCTGACAATTCCAAATTCTGAAAATCAAAGTTGCAGAAACGTACAGTTTTCCAGTATAGGAATTAGCTGACTGATTTGTGGGCACAGGGGATAAGTGGGAGAGGGAAAATGTCACAAGGAAATGTATTAATTGATATGGAGAAAAGGAGGGGGCTTGAATGGATCATTGTGGTACACATTTGTTAACAAAAGCAGATTCTGACTGGAAGAATCCTATTTTAACTCCAAAGCATGTCTGTGAGGACGCTTTTAAACTAGGGAGTAGTGTCTAGTCTGCTACCGATTTCAATTATTTTGTTTTGGAGAAGATAGTGGTCAATGAGATCAAATGCCTTTGTCAGGTCTATAAATAGGCTACCTCTGAGGAGGCCACTACAGAGTTTTGCAGGATGTCATAAGTTAGAGACCAAAGTGCCGTCATAGTACTTTATCCAGGCCAGAATCCAAGCTGTATGGAGAGCAGGTGGTACTGATATATATAGAGAAAGTTGGCTATAAATTATCTTTTCAAGTTTGTTCAGAATTGGAAGGGTGGATATTGGACAGAAGTGGGAAGTACCTTTTGGGTTAGTTTGCTTTGAGACTGGTTTAACTAAAGCAGTTTTCCAAATCTGTGCCATGATGTTTTGTGCGAGACAGATTACATATGTGGGTGAGAGGAAGACACTGATGATCTCTGCAGTGATATATGAACAAAGGGCTTATGTTGTTAGATCCATAGAGGATGTCAGTGGAAATATTTTCAAGTAGAATATTGACTACTTTGGGATGTGTTCATTTAAATGGAAGAAGGGGGTGAATGGTGGTGGGCTGAGCAATGCATGATCTGTGGAAGGTGTGGAGGTTATTGATGGGAGATTGCTAACTTAAGGAAATCTTCTGGAAGAAGTTTTGTTGTAACACATTTAATGGTGTTTGTAGATAAGGTATCATGAAGACTTTTTCTTCCTGTTAACCTCTTTCCAAACATGTTTTGGGGAATGTAAGGGGACTGGGGTAATTTGTTTGTCTGGAGATTTCTTTCATGCCGTCTGGTGGTCTTCTAAGCTAGGTTATGTAAGACTATAAAGAAGCTGTGGTTGTCAGTTATGGGCGCTTGTTTCCATTTTTGCCATGCTTCATCTCTTAGAGTTAAAGGAAGTTTGAATTCAGTGGATAGACACTCAGTTTTGGTAGGTTTATAAAGCATAAGGATAAGAGGAAATATTTTTTCTTGCATGTAGAATAGAAGGTTGTTAGGTTTACAGCTACTGTATTAGGTCATGTAAGGAGAACATATGGTTTCAGTTGTGCGCTGTAAAAAATATATTGAGTTTGTCAATATTAGTGCTATTCTGGTTTCTGAAGGCTTTTAATATTGGTGTCAGTTTTAGAGGATGGCTGACAGCTGTAAAGGTGATTTTTCAGTGTTAGTTTAGTGATGCTGGCAAAATGTTTATGTCAGAGGTGGAACATAGTATGTTTGTAATAATTAGGTAGAGTATGGAGCGTTTGAAGGATCTGAGGTTAGGCCTTGTTGGAGACCTAGGTCTGCTAGGAAAATACCCATGTCAAATGAAAGAGGGTCAAGATAATACGCTTGAAGTCACTTAAAATGATTATGTTAATTATTTCGGGGACAGTTATTAAGGGTGTTGGTGATGAATTTTTGAAATTTATTAAAGCGGGGATATATAGACTGTAGCTATCATTAGTGGTTTGCCTTTGTGAGTTGGAAATTTTAGGAGAATCCAGTTAGGAACAGAGTCTGAGGAGTTGTTTCCCTGGACAATGACTTTTGAGTTTAGGTACATTTTGTACATAATTAGTGTTCATCAGATCATTTGCCTGGTCTGGTGTCATTGTCATACCTGTAGGAGGTTAGAATGTTTTGAAAGTGGGGGGGTCTTGCCTGACCCAGGAGTCTGTGACTGCTACAATGTATAAGTTCTGTTGGGAAATAAAATCATTTATGTTGTCTAGTTTGTTTCTAATGCTATGTGCATTGAGAAGGACACAGGCCAGTGTAGGAAGACAGTAGTTCTGATTTTGAAGAAAGGGAGTTGCTGTGCATGTGTTGGGTTCAGTGTTATTCTTTAGGAGTGTAAAGATTATGGAAGATTGTCTGAAGGAAGTCTTTGGTGTTTTTAGGCAGAGAGAAAAAAAATACTCTGAGTCTTAGTAATTATACAGAAGCATGACCTTGACTGCTAGGGAGTGGGTATGGTCCCATTACTGATACTGAGAGACAGAGGAGTTGGTTTATTGCTGTCGAAGTTATGGAAGTAGGGGTAATACATGGTGATGTGATGATTGGTTGGGTAGGTGTGTTATGAAGATGTTTGGTATTGGTTGTAAGGAAAGAGGGAGGTAGAGAGTTAAAAAGAAGGAGCTGTCTATCTTTCATTCTGTTTGTTGTCCGGTTAGTCCCACTATACCTCTCAAATGTCCAGGTTTCCATAGAATGTCCAGATTTTTGCCTCATATGTTTAGTAATTTATCATAAATTTTGTGGGGGTTCCGGCAAATGAAATAATGACATACACTTGAGTGTCAGACCTCATATTTGTCAGAAAATGTAAGCTAATGCAAAATCTGTTATTCAACCAATTTTCCAAGTTTAGAAACAGCAACATTTAAAACCCATCCCTTATTTTGGCCCTTTGACCTCCTATTATTTTTGGCACGTTCCAGATTACTTGATCTTAGAAGTTGAGAGATACGAGTCCCTAAGCCACTGTCCTCTTTTCAGAACAGACCTGAAGTGGTACTGAAAAGGGTAAATTAGGGCAGGGCCGTGGGCAAATTTCCCTACTATATTACATGGCAAATGAATGGTTTGATGGAAGTGTGTGCATTAACAGGGGAGTGAAGCAAGGGTGCCCCATGAGTGAAGTATATGTATTACTTATGCAGGGAGAGAGGTGAAATGCCAGAATAGAAAGTTAGAGATGAGGTGGGAGTCCTAATACTTATGGTTTATGCTGCTGACTTACTTATAACTGCTAAGAACAGTGTACAGGTTAAGGAAATTATAGTTAAGAAAGAGTTAAAGTTGGATTAGTACTGAACAAAGATAAAAGCATGAGATTTTGGGGTATTGTAAAAATTAGAGGATAGATTTCGCACAATATATGATAAGTATAGTGATGATTAAGTTTGACAAAACAGGCATAACAGAATGAAATAGTGGAAGAAAAAGAGAATATCAAATATGTGAGCAGTAACAAGTAATATTTGCAAAATATACATGTATTTGATACAGGTATATATGCTGGGGAAACTAGGATATGTACACTTACAAGCTGTTTTGAAAACGAATTATAAGAAATTGGTTTGGGGTTATTTGGGGTTCAGTGCTGAACCCCATTAACAGAGTGCACTATTAAAAAAAAAAAAAAGAAAAAAGACAGAAGGATGGGTTTAAAGACTTGGCTTCAATTAATTTATACTGTTAGAATGATGAAGGTGAAAATAAAGCAGGAATGATAATGTGGGAGAAGTACAAATACTTTTGGATGTCAGAAAACAAGGAAAACATATATGAAAATAAAGAGGTTAAAGACTAAGGTGAAAAATAAAAATGTGGAAGTTAGATTGGAGGGTGTAAACACAAGTAAGAATGCATGATATGCAGAAATGATGGAGATAATTTACTATGTGAAGTCCAACTGCATAAAAAGTGTGAAGATTGAAATGGCAAAGGATAGACAGGTTAGACATAGAAAGGTTAATGAAATGGCAGATTTTCTATGTAGGTTAATTTCACAAAAATGACCATTCAAGGGGCAAATGAAACACAGGCACAAAAATGAAAAGTTACCTAAAATATACAAGGTGAAAATGTGTTGAACATGCATTACTGGAAATCTGATGTATGGGAATGTTTGAAAATTAATATCAGTTTGAATGTTTTTTGAAATGTAGATCTGAATATGATACAGGATTTATAATGGAAAGAAAGAAGAAAAAATACATGATGGCGAGGATACCAGTAGACAATGTATGGATAATTTGGAAAAGTAGACACACATTTATTTATTTATTTACATTTGTTAACCGGGTAGTATCCGACTGGGCCAGTAGCCCGTTTTCAGCGGAGACCCAGGGCGAAAAGCTCCAGACAAATTAACAATTACAAGCCAAACAATTAATAAGACAACAGTAGCTGATAAAACACAATACAACAGTACAGTAGTTAAAAAGTTGCTGTCCAACTGTACAATAATCAAAGATGCTAAGCAAAAACTAATAGGACTAGAAACATTATATTGAAATTTACAGTAGTACAAACATGTTTATCAGAAACTCAGCTAGCAAACAGCTTGTAGTTGATTGCGGTGAAGGACAGCACAGAGTTTAGAAGACATTAGGAAGGTCTTACTCCAGCGAAGTACAATGGCAGATCCATCTGCTGGTGAGATATGCTAAAAAAACACAAAGAACTGTTGTACCAAAATGTGACATTGTGAAATAATTCTGTGGATAATAAAGAAATTGTTGTGGAGAAAGGGGCAGAAGGATAAAAACTAGAATGTTTTTATTTTATTATTTATTTTATTTATTATGTGGTAACTGGGTAAGTGGACTGTTCCAGAAACACCTTTCAGTCATAATTCAGGCTCAGAGGCAATGAATTTATTTATTTTATTTATTTTATTTTATTTATTTTACATTTGTTGACCGGGCTAGTCTAGCTGGACATACATCCGTTTTCAGTAGAGGCCCGGGGAGAAAAGCTCCAATAGTAGCAGTAAACAAAAAAATATTAACAAAACAACGATATGAATGAAAAAGTACAAAGTCCAAAGGTAGCCTTGTTTAAAAACAAATGACTAAAACAGACAGTTATATAGATATGCATCATATCCAGTTAGTCTAACAAAAACAGATATGCAAAACACAAAGATAGAATTGAATGAGACAAAGAATTTATAGTATAACCTATTTCTAAGATGTAAAATGTCAAAAATATTGAAAGTCATTATTTAGAGGCATAGTCAGGAGGGAGGAAAGTTAGGAGTAGCGGAGAAGCAATTTCAGTCGGGTTAGCACAAGGACAAAGCCACTGAGTTTTAAGATGTTCTTTGATATGTTTTTTGAAAAGAGAGGTAGAGTTTTGGTTTGATATTTCATGAGGGAGTTGATTCCAGGTTTTTCCTGCAGTATTTGAAAATAGTGAGTCCCCAGCTTTATTGTAAGATTTAGTCAAGGATACTAGGAGTTTATTAGCAGAGCGTAGAGTAGCTAGGTTTTTATAGGGTGAAATCAATTTAGTAAGGCTAGGGGTATTATCAGGGTAGAAAAGGGTCTTATGAATAATAAGTAACTGTTGATAGAGTAGGTGGTTATTCAGTTCTAACCAACCTAGTTGTTTGAGGTTAAGACAGTGGTGAATTCTGAGCGGAGTAGCAGTACTGAATCTAGCTATACTATTGTAACAGGTAGAGAGTTTGGTAATGTTATTTTTAGATAATTTAGTATATATAGCAGAGGCATAGAAAAGGGTGGAGATAAGGTGGGTTTGGGCAATGTTTTTTCTAGCTAATGGGGTAAGGAAGGGTTTAATTCTATAGAGAGTACCAATTTTGTTGTTAACAGCTTTAATGGTGGTGTTAATATGGTCATCAAAATTAAGATGGTTGTCAATAGTTACACCTAATAGGCGAGTGGTCATATCTGGGTTAATATTGGTAGCATTATTAGAGGATATAGTGAAGAATGGTGTGGGAGATTTGTGAGTAGGAGTAAAGAGAAGTAGTTTTGTTTTTTTGGGATTAAGAAGGAGGCATTGTTGCATAAACCATTTTTCTACATTTTGGAAAACCGTTTGGGTGAGGGACTGGAGGGAGGGAACATTTTTCGCTGTGCAGATTAAAGTTGAGTCATCAGCATATTGAATGCAGGTGGCTTGTGGTATGTTCAAGTGTAGGTCATTGATAAATAATGAAAAAAGAAGGGGACCTAAGATTGAGCCTTGTGGAACACCAATATTTACTGGGAGTAAAGAAGATAGGTTATTGTCCCAAAGCACTGCTTGTTGCCTGTTTTGGAGATAACTCCTAAACCATTGAAGTGCTTGTGAGTCAAGAGAATAGAGATGTAGTTTGTCAAGAAGTATATTATGGTTAACCATATCAAAGGCTTTTGACAGGTCTATGAACAGAGCGGAGGAGAAGAGGTTATTATTCCGATTATTATTTATAGAGTCAGTGAAGGAAAGAAGGGCAGTTGTAGTGCTGTGGAAAGGTCTGAAGCCATGTTGACAGTTGGCTAGAAGTTTATTTTGTAAAAGGTAGTTGAGAATTTGTTTGTGTATGCATCTTTCCATTATCTTTGATAATGGAGAGAGTAAGGCAATAGGGCTTAAAGTTTGAAAGCTCAGTAGAAGAGCCCCCTTTATGTAGAGGAATTATGTGAGATATTTTCCATAAGGTAGGGATTTTTCCTTCAGAGATAGTCCTGTTAATAAGTATGGATATGGGGTAGGCTATAGCTTTTGCAGCAATTTGTAGGTATTCAGATGGGAGTTGGTCAGCAGATGGGGTACAAGGTTTAAGTTTTTTGAGAAGCTTAAAAATATGAGATGTAGCGACAGGTTGAATATGAAAGGTATTAGATGAGGTTTTAGAGGTAGTTGGTAAGGAAGCAGTAGGTGTGGGTAATGAATTAGCTAGGGTTTGAATGGCTTCTGTAAAATAATTGTTAAAGGCATCTGGGATCTGGGTGGAATTGTTGAGGTTGAAGCCTGAAGGGGTAGGAGTAGTTGAATGTCCTGGTTTAAGAAGTTTATTAATACCAGACCAGAATTTTTGTGGGGTTTGTTGACTGGTCTGTTGAAGGTGAAGATAAAATTCCTTTTTGTCTCTAAGAGTATCTTTCTTGGTGGCATTTCTTAATTGTTTAAAGAGGAGGTGATCAGATGGACATTTGGTAGCTCTCCATTTGGCCCATATTTTATTTCTTAGGATCATTTTTTGCTTAGTTTGTTGAGTTAGCCATGGGGCAGATTTGGATCTAATCCTAGTAGAGCAAAAAGGAGCGTGATAGTCTAGGATTTTTAGAAAGTTGGTGTTAAAGTAGGTCACTGCCTCATCAAGTGCAAGGTGAGTCAGTGGAGACCAGTCACATGCTTGCAATTCATTCAGGAAATTATCAGGGTTGAAGAATTTTTTTGAGCGGGATGTGTTGAGTTTATGGGTAGTTGGGATGTGCAATTTTTGTCTAATGACATATGTAAGCATATGGTCACTAATATTGTCAGGAAGGGTTCCTGGAGTATAAATGCTAGGGTGGTTATTAATAAGGATCCAGTCAAGAGTTGTTTCTTTCCTATTTGGTTTATGGATTCTAGTTGGAGTGGTTATTAATTGAGAGAATCCATAGAGATTTATGTGGTTAGTAGGGTGCTGGGATGAACAGGTTATCCAGTCAATGTTAAAGTCACCAAGTATAATGGTTTCTTGAGGTAGTTGGTTAGAAAGTGAACTAAGTAAGTTTTCTAGAATATGAGTATTGTTTCCAGGGGGAAGATATATACAAATTAGGTAGATAGATTTGTTGTTGTTAATTTGGAGTTTGGTAGATAATATTTCAGATTTGGAGTCTAGCGATGGAAGTTCATTATAGAGGGTAACTTGGAGATTAGATTTATAGATAATGGCTATACCTCCGCCTTTCTTCTTTATGCGGTCACGTCTAAGTATGTTATAGCCAGGAGGGGTAATTTCCTGGTCTTGTGTAGAGGGTTTTAGCCAGGTTTCTGTAAGACATAGAATATCAAATGAGTGCAAGTCCAGGAGTGAATGTAGGTGGTGTAATTTGTTATTTATACTTCTAATATTAAGGTGAGCTATTCGAAGAGAGTTAGCTGATTTAGTACAGGATGAAGGTGTAGGTGAAGGAGTATTATTTAGGTTAGATTTATTCTTGGTATTGGGACCAGGGTTAGGATGAACATCCCCATGTCGGAGGAGGTAGTGCTGGGGATAGAATAGGAATTTAAGGATCTTTAGAGAGTTATTAAAATTCTTTTTGTCTAAGTAGAAGGTGACATGAGTTGTTCTGTGGTATTTTGGTAGTAGATAGTGAAAGGTACAGGTTATGTTACTATGATTAAGGGTGTTGAAAAAAGAGGATGGTAAAGTTTGTTGGAGATGAAGATTTTGTTCATGTAAAGTAATGTTTTCAAAGAATGTGATAAAATAAGGTATGGAAAGGGAGGCTATAGTAGTGGTAAAGAATAGGATATATATGAAAAAAGCTTTGTGTGTTGGAGACATGGTAGTGAGTAAGTATCAGATGAATGTAGTTTGTGAGAGAAGGTCAGTTCTAAGAGTAAGTAGAAATGTGCCAACTTACAGAGAAGGGTTTTTAGGAAAAAAAAAAAAAACAAAACAGAAAAGGCAATATGAGGTAAGAAGAATTTAAAATTAACAGGTAGATACTGGAGATAGCAAGTACAAAGTGTGGTAAGGCAAGGTAAAAGGAGAAATAGATGGAGAGGGAGAAAGTGATAGAGTTAAATAGGTAATGAAAGAGTTGGGAGATTGTTCTAGAGATAGTGTTGTGAGATAGGAGGAGCAAGAGGAGGGGAGTGAAAAAAGAGATACAAGTTAAGGGGAGAGGCCTAGTAATTTGAAGGATGGCGATAGGTTAAGGGAAATAAGGGGAGTGTTGAGTGAGGTATAAGTTAAGGACTTCTAGGGGTGGGTGGGAATTGGGGGTAGGGAGGGGCGAAGGGCAGAAACCAGTAAGGTGAGAGCAGTGGGAGAAAAACAATCAGTAAGGTAGTAGTCAAGGGCAGGAGGCAGGAGAAGAGAAGACAGATAAGGTTATACTGAGGGTAATGGTAAATAAAAGGATGAGAGAACAATTCAGGGAGAGATTAAAGGGCCTAGAAGAGGTGGAGGTAGTGAAGGAGAGCTAGGTAGAGGATTGAAAGGACTATGGGAAGGAGATATAGACAGGGCTTAGAAGGATGAAAGAAAAAGAATAGTAAGTGAGAAAAGAACAACAAGCATAAAATGATTTCGAGTAGGAGGTAGGGAGAGAGATAGAATGGTTTCAGTGGAGGGTAGAGACTTACCCTTAGAGGTCAAAGTCTGGGAATACCTTGGCAAGAGAGCACAGGAGGTGGGAGTAGGGGAAAGGCAAGTAGTGGGAAAGAGAGGTTAGAGGGCTAGTTCAATAAAGGGTGGGGCCTACAGAGACAAGGAGACCATACTATGGTGTAGAGCAGAAGATAGACAGGGGGGAGTTTATGGCTGCTGGCAGAGTCTGGCAGTAATCTAGTACATCTAACAAGAGTAGTGGACTAGTTAAAAACAAAAATGCTGCTTTTGATAAAATCAAAAACACTGACATACAATATTTGTTACTGTGGCTTTTGTCCAGGGATAACCCTGGTGGAGAATAACCCAGGCAGGATTTGGTGGGTGGATATTGCAGGTCTTTGGAGTCCAATAAGGCACATCCAGGAGTTGAGAAAAATGAGAATATTAACTTTGACCAGAATATTTGTTACTGTGGCTTTTGTCCAGGGATAACCCTGGTGGAGAATAACCCAGGCAGGATTTGGTGGGTGGATATTGCAGGTCTTTGGAGTCCAATAAGGCACATCCAGGAGTTGAGAAAAATGAGAATATTAACTTTGACCAGAATATTTGTTACTGTGGCTTTTGTCCAGGGATAACCCTGGTGGAGAATAACCCAGGCAGGATTTGGTGGGTGGATATTGCAGGTCTTTGGAGTCCAATAAGGCACATCCAGGAGTTGAGAAAAATGAGAATATTAACTTTGACCAGTTTGTTATAAAAAGGTAGACACCACAGCTCAGTCAGCAGCCACGCGCAAAGGGCGTTATGTACTCACCATAATGTTCCATGTCTGTTATCTATCTCGTCTTCATTTTTAGCAGGTTGGGTTTGGAACTGATCCTCGGTTCTTAGCAGGTTGGGTTTGGAACTGATCCTCGGTTCTGACTTGGCCTTATACAAAGCTCTAGGTATTCCACTAGCTCGTGGCTAAAACCCTATCCCATGATGCACTACTAGAGCTCCCCAGATCTTGTTTGCAGATATAGCTAAATAAAGGTCACTGACTGCCTAATAGAGCAATGAAGAAGGTCAGAGGATATTAAATAGCCAAATGCATCAGCTCAGTCTTCCAGGAGTGAAAGGCTGGGGGAAGCAGGGTGGGATGTAAGAATGAAGGCAAGACAGACACACATGGAATGTTATAGTGAGTACATAACTTCCTTATGTGATGTTGTCCTAGCTCACCTTCATTCTTAGCAGGTTGGGACAGTGTCCCTAGCACCATCTTTCTTGAGTGGCTCAAGGGAGAGTATTCTTCAGAGCAGTGGACCCAAAGGAGGCCAAATCAACTTTGTAATGAGTGATAAAGGTATGAGGCCTTGCCCATGTTGCTGCAGCACAAATGATGTCAATAGGTAGTCTCGTCCAAAAGGCAGAAGAGGTTGCAATGGCTCTTGTAGAAAGATCTTTTACTTTATGGGAAAGTTCTCTGTTTTGAGATTGGTAAGCAAGGGTAATACAATATGATAGTCACTTCGAAACTGTGACTTTAGACACAGGAACATCCTTCTTTGAGTCTGAAAAGGATACAAATAATTGGTCGGATTTTCTGAAATCTTTTGTCCTATTTAAGTAGAAATGTAATTGTCTATGTACATCCAGTTGGTGCAGCATATATTCTGTCTTGTTGCCATAGTTGGGGAAAAACTGGTAGTTCTATGGACTGATTCAGGTTAAATTCTGGGCATACTTTGGGTAAAAAGGATGGGTTCATTTGTAGGGATACTCTATCATTGTGAAATAGCATGTAGGGTGGCTTTATTGATAATACTTGCAGCTCTGACACTTTTCTAGCAGAACTAACAGCTATCAAAAGAACCACTTTCCAAGTCAAATACTTGAGATTTCAGGATGATGCAGGCTTGAAAGGAGGAAGAATCAAACATGATAAGACAAAATTCAAGTCCCATGGTAGTGGAGGAACCTTAATAGGTGGTCTTAATAAAAGAGTACCTCTAAGAAAGGCTTTGCAAAGTCTGTGGGACATCACATTAGGGCCTGATTCTCCTAAATGGAAATTAGATATAGCAGCTAACTGGACCTGAATAATAGCTGCAGCTGCCCCTTCATTAAACGGCTTTGCTAGGAATTAAAGAATGGAAGCTATTGGAGCAGATAAGGTATCAATGTGATTAAAGAAAATCTTTTCCACTTACTTCTATACAATCTTCTTGGCGAAGCCTTATGAGATGAGATAAGGATATGTTTTACTGACATATAAAGGTTAGGGAGCCTGGCTATGGTTGGAATCAGAACAGCCAAGCTGTCAATTTGAGGGTTTGAAGGGAGGAGTGAAGCGTCCCTGATGCATGGGTCAGGTCGTCTGGAACTAGGTCCAGAATCCCCGGCTCCTCCTAGAGATGAGGCCACAAGAAAGGGAACCAGATTTGATGAAGCCAGTATAGGGCGATGGGTATCAAAAGTTCCTTCCCAAGTGACTGGCTTTCTGAAGAACTTTGGGTATCAAAGGAAAGAGAGGAAAGGCACAGAGGAGATCCGAAGGGGCAATCGTGAACAAGTGCATCCCTTGCTGACTCCCCCGGAGGGGGGTTCAGGGCAAAGTAGCTGCTGCATTTGGCATTCATGGATGTGGCAAAAAGGTCACAGCAAGGCTGTTATAGTCTTGGAGTGTTATATGCAGAGTGTAAAGAGTACACAGGTAGACAATATTCTATATTAGGGATACGGACATTTTCAGGCAGCATGTTGTGGGCAGTAGGAGATGGTAGATGTGATATCTCATAGTAGAGTTTTAGTTGTGAGAGGACATTATTAATGATATCATTGTGGGTTGTAAAGCTGAAAGGAGCCAAGGAATCTGTCTAAGTAAATGCATTCAGTTACAAAAGGAAAATGTTATTGTTTTTGTCTAAGACAGTAAGGACAGGAAGTCAAGACGCTTTGATAGTGAAGGAAAAAGGCACAACTTTTTTGTGGTTAATTTGAGTTTATTTTGTCCAAACCATTGACAAATGTTAGAGAAGGACTGCTGAAGTTGAGATTCTAGGACTTTGGGACATTTGTTTACTTGGTGTAATAAAATATTATCTGCGTAGAAGTTCAGGTAAGTCATCAGCAGTATCATTAATGAATAAAGAAAACAGTAATGGGCCTAGAACAGATCCTTGGGGACACTTGTTTTTAGTATACCATTACTGGATAGCTGGTCGTTGGGGTAAACTTGAAGGGTCCTGGTGTCAATATAACTATGGAACCAGACAATGATATTTTCTACCAAGATGAAGAGCAAGGAGAATTTTTTTTACAACAGAATAAAATGTGTTTAAAGGAAAATGTATGTGAATTTATTTACTTATTTTGATGTATTTTGTATTATGTAAAGTGAAAAGTGTACACAAGTAAAAGGCTTTCTGCACTTTTCAATAGGGGGCCATGAAATTTTTTTTACATCCACCTAGACTACTACTAACTCAGATGGGACCTTAGTTTAACACCACATCCAAATAGGAGCTGTAAAATCCAAATTGTGCAAGTTCTGTGGTAGCTAGAACTCTGGGTGTAGCTGTTAGACCCAGGCCTCTCATTTACACTTCAGTATTTTTACACAATGTAGTTAGTTATATAGTGTGCAGGTTAAGGAAATTATAGTTAAGAAAGAGATAAAGTTGGATTAGTACTAAACAAAGATAAAAGCATGGGATTTGGGGATATTGTAAAAATTGTGTGTGTGTGGGGGGGGGGGGGGATACATTCCTGACATTATGAGAGAAGTATAATGGTGACTACGTTTGAGAAAACATACATAACAGAAGGAAATATTGGAAGAAATAAGGAGAATATTAAATAAGTGGGCAGTATCCTTATAAAAAGTTTACACACCCCTGTTAAAATGCCAGGTTTTTGTGATATAAAAAATGAGACCACAACAAATCATTTCAAAACTTTTCCCACCTTTAATGTGACTTAACCTGTACAATTCAACTGAAAAACAAACAAATCTGTTAGGGGAAAAATATAAAAAATTAAAAAAATACAATAAACTGGTTGCATAAGTGTGCACACCCTTAAACTAATACTTTGCTGAAGGACCTTTTGATTTAATTACAGCATTTAGTCTTTTTGGATAGGAGTCTATCAGCATGGCACATCTTGACTTGGAAATATTTGCTCACTCTTCCTTGCAAAAGCGCTCCAAATCTGTAAGATTGCAAGGGCATCTCTTGTGCACAGCCCTCTTCAGCTCACTCCACAGATTTTCTATTGGATTTAGGTCTAGGCTCTGGCTGGGCCATTCCAAAACTTTAATTTTCTTCTTGTGAAGCCATTCTTTTGTTGAGTTGGATGTATGCTTGGGGTCACTGTCATGTTGAACGGTGAAATTCCTCTTCATGTTCAGCTTTCTAGCAGATGCCTGAAGGATTTGGGCCAAAGTGACTGGTATTTGGAACTGTTCATAATTCTCTCTACCTTGACTAAAGCCCCAGTTCCAGCTGAAGAAAATCAACCCCAAAGCATGATACTGCCACCACCATGCTTCACCGTGGGGATGGTGCTCTTTTGGTGACGCAAATTGTTGTTTTTGTGCCAGACGTACCTTTTGGAATTGTGGACAGAAAGTTAAACATTGGTCTCATCAGACCATAACACATTTTCCTACATGCTTTTGTGATACTTGATGTATTGTTTTTAAAATTTTAGCCAGGCCTAGATGTTTTCTGTGTAAGAAAAGGCTTTCATCTTGCAACCCTACCCCATAGTCCAGACATATGGAGAATACGGGAGATTGTTGTCACATGTAATACACAACCAGTAGTAATTCTTGCAGCTCCTTCAGTGCTGCTGTAGGTCTCTTAATAGCCTCCCTGACCGGTTTTCATCTTGTTTTTTCATCCATTTTGGAGGGATATCCAGTTCTTTGCAACATCACTGTTGCCCCATATTTTCTCCACTTTTTGATGACTGTCTTTACTGTGTTCCATGGTATATCCAATGCTGTGGAAATTTTTTGTACCCTTCTCCTGACTGATACTTTTCAACAATGAGATCCCTTTGATGCTTTGTAAGCTCTCTGTGAACCATGGCTTTTGCTGTAGCAGGCAAATGAGTAAATGTCAAGAAAATCCTACTAGGGCAGCTGAACTTTATTTGGGGTTAATCAGAGTCTCTTTAATTGATGGCAGGTGTGTACCCAAGAAGACTGAATGCTGTAATTAAATCAAAAGGTGATTCAACAAAGTATTAGTTTAAGAGTGTGCACACTTACGCAACCAGCTTATTGTAAGTTTTTTTATTTTTTATATCTTCCCCCTAACAGATTTGTTTGTTTTTCAACTGAATTGTACAGGTTTATAGGTCACATTAAAGGTGGGAAAAGTTTTGAAATGATTTATTGTGGTCTCATTTTTTTATATCACAAAAACCTGGCATTTTAACAGGGGTGTGTAAACTTTTTATATCCACTATAGATATATATATATATATATATATATATATATACATACACAGTTTTGATACATGCATCTATGTTCAGAAACTAGGATATATGCACTTACAAGCTGTTTTGAAAATTAATTAGTTTGAGGTCATTAACCCTGTTAATACGGTATGTTATTAAAAAAAAAATGAAAAAGAAAGAAGATTTAAGGATGGGTTTAAATACTTGGCTTCAATTCATTTATACCGAATATTGTTAGAATGGTGAAGGGAGAAAACAGAGCTGTAAAATCCAAATGGTTCATTTTCTGTGCTAGGTAGAATTCTGGATGTAGCTGTTAGACCCAATGCTCTCATCTGCACTTAAGCATTTTTATACAAATTTTCTGTAATTGCATTGGTGGTACAGTGATCTGTTAGCTATTCCTGAGCTTGCTGTATTTAAAACACAAGCTGTAATGAAACAACATTTTTTGCTCTAAAAATCTCTAATGGTCTGAGTGAGATTTGTGGTGGTGAAAGCCCTGTGTGCAGCTGTTTGACACAGCACTCTCTTTGTACTTCAGTATTTCAAATTTTGCTTTACTTTGCATTGGTGGTGCAGAGATTTACTTGCCCTCCCTCAGACAGCACTATTTAAACAAAAATTCCAGAGAGTGAACTTTTTCAGCAAGTGGTTTAAATTATATGGTAGTGAGGTCTGGGTGTAGTTGTTAGACCCAGAGCTCTTATTTGTACCTCAGCATTTCCCATTTTATTTTAATTTACATTAACTTTCTGTAACTGCATTGGTAGTGGAGTGATTTTATAGCTCTCACTGAGCCAATTTTATTAGAACACAGGATGTACTGAGTGGCCACGATTTTGCATCTTTGCAAAACTTTAACTGACAGGAATGGCTGGAGAGGGAAGACAGCCAGGACATTTTATTTAGTTTTATACTTTTATTGAAAATAATACAAATATAAGTTATTTTGAATCTGTATTAAAACTGAGTTATTGTTAAGTAAAGAGTTGGACATTTCTTAAAATGAAAAGTGAAAAACTGTACAGTTCAGCTACATACAGCTGGGCTATTAATTTGTTCTAAATGGCTACAGTAGTGCTAAAAATTAGAACGTTCACAGAGTTCTGTATTAAGTAATGTAATAAATGCTGTAACTGACTTTTCACAAAAATATTCGCTGACTGTTTTAGCAGTGTGGTTGACTACAGCCACAGCACTTGTTTGATAGTTTAAATCTTGCTATATTTTTACATTCAGCCTTTAATGAAACTCTCTTCCACAGGAAAAATCTGAAACACTGAATCTACATCAAGACCCTGAAGGAGCTTGATTTTGTTGCCATGTTCCTGAAGCGTATAGCTAGCAGCACACAAACAAATGAGTTGTTTAAGTTAGCAGATGGTGCACTGGCTGCCAGGTAGCTGCAGTATTTAATTCATTCATAAGAAAAATAATACCAAATAAGCTGTTTGGTTTATATACTGGGTAAACCCACTTCTGCTGCCCAAATCAAGTTATGTTAAAATAAATGTATTTAAAATAACTGTTGTATTTTGATGGCCTATTAGTTTCTTTCCCCTTTAAATAGAAGAATTTGCGGTTAACAGTCTAATACATAACTTTGCTTAATCTGTTTATCTTTAACTACATATATATAAAACTGAAAGCACAAAGGAAATTAATTGTTATAATTTCAATGACTGGCTTAAACAGAACTTTTAAATAAGTACAACGCACAGGAGAGAGTAATGGCAGAATGAAATACTGTTCACTAACGGGAAATCCAAGCAGTCTGTAGACCTATGTTGAAGGCAAGGAAGCTTAAAAAAAGAGCTACATTGCCTATGTTGCTTCCATTTATTTTATATGGTTTTAAATATTCATTATGTATTTATAATGATTGTTTATGTCAGGTGAGTAATTCGTTGTGTATATATCTAAACAAACCAAACTATTAAGCCACTAGATGTCAAAATATATTGTTTTTTAATGCTCTAAAATATATTGTTTTTTTTTTTCGTTTTTAATTATGTATTTTATAGTGATAGCTTATGCTATGCCTGTACATTTATTTACAAAGGCCATATTAGACGTTGCCTATTTAATGAATGAAAGGATGTGATGTCACTATTAATCAGTGTATATATACTGGTTTTAAAATGACTGTTTTATTGGCCTAAGGAAGGCTTCGGGTGAAAGCGCTTGCCATGTTTTTGTACTATTAAACGATTTGGTCTTATATCGTTTCCGGACTGTTCTTGGTGAAGTGAAAACTGCCTGTTAGTGTGAATCAGTTCGTTGCTGTATTTTTGACTGGCTTTGATGAGGTGAAAACTGCCTATTTATATGAACTGCCTTCCAGTATTCAAAGGTGTTTCGGTCGGAGCGTTTGTGCACTTTCAACAGACCGTCGCGAAAGCTATTACAGACTGCTTGGATTTCCCGTTAGTGAACAGTATTTCATTCTGCCATTACTCTCTCCTGTGCGTTGTACTTGTTTATATCCTGTTTTTTCCTGGGAGAGTTGACCTCCGAGCAGCTACCTTTTTCTTCTTATTATTTATTACGTTTGTTTGCTGTAGAACTTTTAAATAGTTTGTAATTCATGTTTAATGTGAAAAATATAAAACCTTTACAATTTATACATTTCTGTTGCAGAAGAAAAGATTAAAAAGTCTTAGTAATGTAGCAGAAGGCAAAAAGAAAGTAAAGTCACTGAAGACTATGAGGTAGTAGTGATATTCTTGTCAGAATTTATGAGAGAGTGGTTCTCTGAAATACCAATGCATAAGAGGGGATACAAAAGTCATTTGGAAGCTTTAACATCAATAAATGACAACAATGTAAAAGCTAGTGTTAGAACAACTGCTCTAATGGATATAAACAATTAAATATTTCTCAAAGAACTCTGTAACTCATACACAAATAACAAAAATTAAGAAATCAAGTCCAATTTAAATAGCACCACCGCACAAGATCTGAATTACAAGTTAGAAAAAGTAAATGTAAATGAAACAGAAATGGAATTAGACAAAAATAAAAGGTGCAAAAAGAATTATACACAAGGAAGGGATGACACACATAACATACAAAAGGTAACAGACAGGCAGTTAAAAAAACAGATACCACTGTTTGGCAAAATAAGAAAGTCTTACAGCTGCAAAGGACCAGTGTTTCTGAGAGGGAAATATATAGGGAAAATGACACTTTATTCAGGGCAGTCAACTCCCAGAAGCCTGAAAAGGAATTATCAAATCCAAGAAAGCAACATGGAGTAAAAGGAAAACAAACTGGCTCATTACAATCAGTCACTGGAGCTACTGATATCAAGTAGTCTTCTGGTGATAAAAAATAATAGTAGTCCAGCAGGAGGAAGAGATCCTGAACATAACAGCAGGAAGAAAGACTCTATATGAAGATACCTAGTACAGACCTGTGTAACAAATGCAGACCTGTCACCATTCACATGGATAACAAAACTCTGAACCTAGACTAGCAAACAATCAGGATGACCCAAAAGACTTTGAAACAGACAGTATGGATAATTTCTTAATTTCACGTACAACTACAAATGAAATGACAGTACAAAGCTAGCAACAGCAGATTAACTCATTAAAGGAACCTGCAGCATACAATGCTTTAAAAAGTAAATGGAATAAGATAACACATGATTACAACGGACAATGAATTTGGATACTGACAGAGCATTTGGAAATCTTCTGTGTACTAAGGTGAAATGGAAGAGGGTTACTGTGTATGCAGGCAGAAAGAATGTAAAAGTGGATGGAAACAACTGAAATATTTTTTTCATACTCCTTAAAATTAGCAATAATGGAAATGAAATGGACTTTCCAGTAAGCCTTCAACAAGCACCTAAATTTGTACAAAAAAGTACTGAGGCATCTGAGATCAATGCCAGTATATCGAAAATGAACATTAAACAAATACCACTTTGCAGACCAATTGAGGGAGACAGATTTGGTTTAGGAGAGGCTCAACTACACTTAGCATCGTCACTTCTGCACCGGCATACAAAAAGTTGAGATAACAATAGCTTTTTCTATTTGCATAAGTACTGACTCAAGCAACATGAAGAGCAGGATGTTGTTCCTATTGTACACTGATGAAAAGAGTTTAAATACTATAATTGATAATTTGACATACGTAAATTTATCACCCTGAGCAAGCTAGTTAGGAAGAAAACTACATTTGTCTGTTCTAAGACAACTAAATGGCTAGCAATAAATAAAGAACACACAAGTCGGATCAAAAACAAAAACACTGACACCAAGAGAAGATACATGGAGCTATATAAGCTAGTTACACCTGAAATTAAAAAGAAAGGTATGAATGAGGATTACAATTGACAAGACATTTTCCAGATAATGAGAAATCCTTCTTTGAATGTATCAAACAGAAGCCAATCATCATCCTTAATTCTTTTTTACACCTTTATTGAATTATCACTTAAGACATAGGCAAACATGCATTTATATAAAAGGAAACAAACCATATTAACATATTCCCAGTTACACACATTACACATCATAAATGTTCTTTAGTATAACCATACATAAATTGCTCACTTCCTGTATTCCTTTAAACCACACCCATCCTCCATATCATTATTCTGCATGTATTGTTCCCACAATTTATATTTATTTCTAAGTAATTTGCTCATAACCTTTTCTAAAGATTCTACTTTGTTATTTTATTGGTTTAGACTTTGATTTCCATTTTCTAGTAACTGCTTTTTTAGCAGCCACAAGAACTGAACTTAACAAGGCTTGTGTCCCAGTTCAAAAGAATCATTTCCGTAGTTACACCTATTTGCTCACCCAATATTTCTAACAGAGTACTCCATAAGGAATTTTTGAAGTCTGCCAACTCATTACACTTCCATATCATATGTTCCCAGTTACCTCTTTCTTCTCCATCACACCGCCGACATTTGCCATCTACCTGAGGAAAATTTATTTGGAGTCTGCTTTGGGTATAAAAATATCCATGCAAACACTAACACTTTCAATGAAAAATCCACAATCTTCTAGATTTTGTTGCATACTTGGGAGCTATAACATGTCCTCCCATCATTCCATTGTAAATTGCTTATCCAATCTCTCTTCCCGATCTTTTTTAATCTCCTCTGATTGATTCCTATACTTACAGTATTTTATAGGCCCTACTAACTATTCTTTTTTTAACAGCAACTTTTGTTCTAGCTTCAACTAAGAACTCTACCAGAGCAGTTCTTTCACTTGGGATTCTCCTATCCCTTTCTCTTTGCCCATTCTCCAACATCAATCCTTTATAGGGAATGCATTTTCTAGACTGCAGTCTGAATGTCTTCTTGGCGTTTTCCCATTCTGTTCCCTTTCCCTCTCCAGTTATTTGCTCCCAATACATTGGTTCCTTTGCCAGTTTTCTCCAGTAAATAACTCCTCTTGCCTATGCTCTGCTCCCTAACTATAATCATCCCTATCAGTAAAATCTCCTTTCTCCATTCTCATGCTGGCTTATTTCTCAGAATACTTTCTGCTATTTTAAGAATATAGTGTTCTACATCTGCATCCAAAATCCTTCTCTGATCTTTTGTTTTGTCTTGAATTTCTACCCTGCTTGTGTTATGTACATGAGCCTGACTGTGTAGCTCCAAAATATCCCTTCAAATCAGGTAATTCATTACCACCTTGTTCTATTGGAAGGATCAACTTATCCCAATTGACCACTAGCCTCTTACCTTCCTAGATAAATACATTCAACTCTCAATGAATTATTGTTCACAACTTCTCCTCTAGTTGATAAAAATATGCCTGTCATGTATAGAAAACTTAAGGGACTATAAACATTTTCATTGCTTGTATCTTGTTATCCATACCCATAAACAAGAAATTCCAGTTTCACAGTTTTTGTATTATCTATTGTTTAGTCTCTTCCCACATATTCTTAGCTGTCATAACAGAAGCCGTTTTAATCAATACCTCTAAATATACTTCATTTTATAATGTCCCCTGTGATGTTAGAAGGTACTGCCAGCCATGCCAGGGAGTAGGGCAGTGGATGTATGAATTGTGCCAGCACAGCTAGCTGGAATTTTGCAAATAATTGTATATCATTAGTATATCAAACTGATCTGTACAGATGTTTGTGCTGAAAATGTATTTGTGAGCTTTGTTTTTGTTAACTGCGTTAAAATGCATCAACAGTGCACCCTGCAGAAATGAAGAGAAATACACCTGTACTATGGTATCTGAATTAAATGTATATGGTTTAATAGAGGACACTGTCACAGCAATAGTTAACCAGCTGTCTTATTTTAAGAAAAATAAGGGAAATGAAAATCAGCTGTTAAGTCAATGAACGGCACCCCACAGTGCTGTGTAGGACCAGAGCCGATGGGTCTGGGACAGAGCCTTAGTTTATTAGCTCAGTGAAAAGTGGGGAGGCCTCCAGGCACTGCCATAAAAGCTCTAAATGTGTTTTCTAGCAGTCTGCTAAAGTCCTGACTCAAACTTCAAAAGGAGATACTGTGGGAATCTATAGTCAGGTGACCAGATGGTCATTCTACAAGTCATCTTGAATATTACATTTTACAGGAAGCAATCCCAGAGGATAGAGTATTCTGTTTGGGCGCCTGACTAGAACGACTGCTCAAGTATTACATCTTGCCTTGCCCAAGTAAGTTGCTAGGAACAGTAAAATTCTCTTAGATTCAGTCAGGAATATAATGCAGCTTAGTTTTGAGATTGTTTTTTTATATTTGTAGGAGTCTGTAGCAACAATGTTGTTTTCAATATTTGCTGTAATTTGAACTCTGTGATTTACTGTGAATATATAGTCAATATGTTCATGTTCTTTTATAAATTATTAAATATATTTAAAACTTTTTGTGGCTGGTTCTTGTAGAGAGTATCTAACCATTGAGAGTACTTATATTTATTTGGTGATACTGTGTGGGCCACTCCAGAAGGCCGAGCCATCTTGGTGAACTACTGCCATTTGCATTAATATTAATATTACACAGTATAACTGGATACCCTTTTAAGAGCCTTATAGTAACTGACTTCTGAAAGTGATAACTACCTTAAAGTCTTGGCAAAGTTGGTAGAGTGGGTAATCTGTGCCAGCCTTTCCCAGGGGTGTGTGTGTGTGTGTGTGTGTGTGTGTGTGTGTGTGTGTGTGTGTGTGTGTGTGTGTGTGTGTGTGTCAGCTACTTGGGGCAGGGACACAAAGCAGTGGGTTTACAGAGAAGGTGCTGGAGGACTTGGCTTGGACACTCTGCTGAGGACCTAACCCTACAGCTGTAGCAGTGTGGGGGGGTGGGGATCTGGAGAGAGACAGATACAGAGACATTCAGATCCCAGGCTGTGTGTGTTCCCTGTGTGCACTTACGGGAAACTGTACTTGACACAGAGAGATCTGCACCTGGAAATACTAAGTATACCCATTTGTATTCCAAATGCACATCCCTCTCCAGTGTCAAGTGGTGAGGAGTCAGGCTCCTTGATTACTGGCCCAGTGTGGGGATGACACATATTGATACCCATCACATACTGGTAGCAGTGGTGGGTGTCACATCCCCATAAATATGCATACTGTTGTACCAATTCTTGTGTGGGTACATAATTTGCAGCTATAGCCTCTGTTTTATCTTTATTAATTTTATATCCCGAAAAGACTTCAAACTGTCTCAAAATGTTCCAAAAGACTGAAATGTGCTTTTCTTGTTTTATCAGGTACAAAACAATATTGTCTGCAAATAAAGCCAACTTTACTTGATTGCCATACCAATAATATCCTTGAATTTTTCAGTCCCTTATTTTCTATGCTACGGCTATAAATATAAAGCAAATAAAGGGGAAAGAGGACACTTCTGCTTGGTTCCTTTGTTCAGACACAAGTTATCAGACAGGAATGCTCCCACTTTAATTCTTGTCTCTGATCCCTCACATATCCTCCTATGTCCTCCTATGTAACCTTATTACTCTATCAGGGAATGCAAATGCTTCCATTGCCCTACTCATGAATTCCAGCTTACTCTGCCAAACGCTTTCTCTACATCAAGACCCACCAACAGCTCTGGATCATCACTGTTCTATTAATGTTGTCAAATGTTTGCCTCCCCACAAAAACACAGTGATCCATATCTATCAGTTTTGGCAACACCTTTGCCATTCATTTAGCTATTATAGACAAACACCTTATAATCATGGTTTAAACTGAAATGAGTCTATACAAAGCTGGGTCTGATGGGTCTTTACCATCTTTAGGTATTATAAACACCACAGCTTTCTTCCAGGATGTTGGTGCTTCCCCTCCTTTTAAAAACTGTTAAACAAAACCTTCCAGATCTTTATCACTTTCTTCCCTCCTAGCTTCCAAACCTCCACAGAAATACTACCTGTTCCTGGAGAGTTTCCTGCAGACTGATTATATGTCACTGTTTTTATCGCATCTCCTAATATCTTAACTGTTAGTTGTTGAGCCTGATCTACCTGTACCCTTGGGCATACTCAAATATTCCTTAAATGTTTCCATTTGTGATTTTTCTTGATTTCCACATTTCTCTGTTTTGCACAAATTTTAATAAATTCATCCTTAATATCAAACTGGTGTCTGATAAACTGGAGAAAATTGAAGCTCACAGCAGCTACTTAAAAACATTTGGCTTTGAAGATAGAATAAAACTATTCACCCTTTGAAGACTGTAGCCCCAAATGACAAGCTAAATTCCAGAAACATTAGTGGGGTATTAAAGTCCCTAAACATCAAACAAAGCTGCAGGAAACGTTAATTTAAGTAATCTGGAATTTGAAAGAACTGGTCCAGTGTAACAGATAAACCTCTTGCACTCGTGTTGGGAGTTGTCCTCTTAGCTGCACAAGCTTACAATTTTATCAAAGTGATTTATTAAAAAAAAAAAAAAAAAAGGTGACATGTGTAACATAAAAACTATAAGCCAATAAATCTGTCTTCAACCATTGGGAAAATTTTGGAAAAGTTAGCATTAGATGGGTTACAACATCTAATGAAGGCATTAGGATTATCAATCGTCTCACAACATGCATTTACAATACCTAGAGCAACAACCTCTGTAATTTACATTTTTAAAACAATGTTGTAAGAGCATTAGAAAATAAATTTTATGTCAAATGTAGTGCACATATATTTCTCCCAAACCTTTGATAATATATATCATAAATATCTATTGCCAAGTTAACTGACTCCTCAAAGCTATTCTGGATCAAGTGTTGGCAACAAAACTGCAAGCTGGAAGGTGACCTTGTCTTAAAACTTAACATTTTCAAACTGGTTTATATTAAACACTGTATGCTCAGGGTTCTCTCCTTGGACCTTATGTATGCTCAGGGTTCTCTCCTTGGACCTTATCTAAGCAAAAATGAATATTACCATCTTACAGCAAAATCTCTGACAGATTTATAATTTGGGGCAAAATTTAACAGTATGAAGACAAAATGTGACAAAACCAAATTTATGAGTTTTGGCAGTGATAAAATTATCAAATATTATATTAATGACCAAAATAGAAAGAGCTTTAACTTTTAAGGATCTGGAAATCACTTACCACAAAAATCTAATATTTGGTATCCATATAAATTTACACCAATGGGACTTATGGATCACAGGCTGCTTTAGCAGATACATAAAGTCCATCAGGAAGGAAGTTGTTATTCCTGTTTTTATAAGTATCATCAGAACAAAGAATTTGTTTAATCAATCTAGCTACCTTATAAGTTATAAAGAAGACGAGCATAAAAGAATTATGATCCCAACATCTTAACATAAAACGGGAGATTGGGGTCAATACATTTACACTCTATAGCTTACAGAAAGTGAAGGGAAGGTATTGTTTTGCATACAAAGACAGCAGAGCTGTGGTTCTGGTAAAATGAATATGTTAAGGGCATCAGCTAAGCATATTATCAATAGATCACTAAAAATATATACAAGAAGCAATATTACATCAAACTGGTTCAGTGAAAGAGTTGGAAAAAAATTACTAGAAGTGGGCACCTATGGACACTTCTGCATTTGCCCATATTGTGTTGATGTTGATAATGGCAGTGAGATTGTTTATGACAACGACAAAGATCACACAAGAGTAACCTCAAAATTTACACACAGTCAAACACACACACACACACACTATATATATATATATATATATATATATATATATATATATATATATATATATATATAAATATATTGTGTGTGGGGGGGTTCAGAGAAAGTTAATTTACTGTGACAATAGATGTTCAAACAAATTACTTTATATGATGAGTCCTGTTAAGGATATTGGATGTACAAAGGTTTGGGGACCTTCCTCATCTGCCATTAACACAGGACTACATGGTGGTATAAGAGGTATTTAAGGGGATGCTAAAAGTCAGAGTTCTCTTGCCCAAAAGCGAAGCTGAAGATTGAAGATCTAAATAAATGATGTCCAATGCCACGTCAGAAAAGCAAATGTAAAGCTGGACTATCTCACCGTGGCCAGAGAAGTAACAAAGGGGGATGGGAGGTTGCTAATATTGCAACAGTAACATACCTGAACATTTACTATTATGGTAAGTTAACTTACACAAGTGTACTGTGTTCATCATTAGACAACTGTAGCAGCATCCACATCTATATGGGATGATTGACATAGCTTAGGAAAAAAAATGAGTATGGAAAAGGGTCAGAGTCTGGAAGACCCTGTTGAATATTATTAACCAGCGCTACCTTAGCTTTGGAAATTAAGTCTAGCTTGTAGTGCTTAGTGAGAAAGTTTGCAATGAAGACCAAACAGTTGCCTCTAGAAGACATCTAGAGTTCACCCCTTTCCAAAACGCACAAAAGTAGCCACATCTCTGGTAGAGTGATCCTTAGCATTTTGAGGGGGGCTATCATGGTGTGAGCAACAAAACTAAATAGTTTGAGACAGCCATTTAGAAATGGTTTGTCTGAGATACTAGCTTCTCTTTTTCTTTCCATCAAAGACAACAAAAGGTTTGTTAGACTTCCTGAAGTCTTTATCTATGCTCAGGCAAAATCTCACCTAGCTGTTGACATCTAAAATATTCTTTCTCCTCTGTTTGTCAGTTCACCAAAGAACACAGTGAAATTAATTGTCTTGTTTAAAATAAAGTCAGAAAACATCCTTAGGTATAAAGGCTGGGTTGGTACTAAGACTCACCCTATCTATATGAAAAATCAAAAAAGGTTGGGTAGACATTAGGCCTAGTAATTCAGATATTCATCTAGCTGAAGTCAGAGCAATGAGCAATTCAGTCTTCCATGTAAGAAATTTTAAAGACTAATTGGCTGCAGGTTCTAAAAAGGAAAGAGTTAGCTGGTCCAATAAAAAATAAGATCCCCAGGAGATACACTTGCTTTCTAGGTGGTCTAGT
This sequence comes from Protopterus annectens, assembly GCF_019279795.1. Taxonomy (NCBI): domain Eukaryota; kingdom Metazoa; phylum Chordata; order Ceratodontiformes; family Protopteridae; genus Protopterus; species Protopterus annectens. The sequence goes on from NC_056747.1 coordinate 1,233,651,119, forward strand.
ATATGAAAACCCTTTCAAGAATTGTTTAACCTAAAATAAGAAAGATGATCCAAAGGCATACAAGCTGAAATAGCAAAAAGGTGTACCTCGACAGCAATGCATGCTAGGCCTGAGATGAGCAATTCACACAGGTTCTGAAGAACCACAGCAGAGCATACTTGGGATGGAGCTTTTTCTCTTTTGTCTCACCAACTAGAAAATATTTTCCATTTAGCCAAGTATGGTTTCCTGGTAGCAGATTTTCTAACCCCTTTTAATATCTGCTGTACATCCTCAGAAAAAAGGGTGCCTAAATGACATGAAAAACCTAGCACTAGAGTTAGGTTGAAACTTTGAGTGTTGGGTTGGATTAGGCATCGTTCTACTTTGTGAAAAAAAAAATCCAATCTGTAAGGAAGTTTTAATACCAGCCCCTGGCCAAGTGCATGAGAAGGGAGAAAGTACAGTTCTGTAAATATAATATAACAGCACATGTTTGAATAGATCATGGTTACAGTAGCCTAAGCTACACTGGAGTTATATCTCACACAGGATTTAGAATCTGGCTGGCTTCCAAACCTTTAGGGCACCTTCTCCATTACCCAGACCACAGGGGACTTGAGCAGACAATGGGAGAAAATAAGTAGTCTGCGTGTCAAGCCCTGCAGAGCTTTTATTCTAACTGAAGAAGGGAGGCTAGAGCCCTGAAACAGGTCAATGCTAGGTACATAAAAATCAATTTCTTACCCTGGCAAACAGTCATACAAAAATAAGGGGTGATGCAAGTAAGGAGCAGATACTGCAGCAGTGATCTATTCTGGCTAGTGTTGCCACCTGTCAGGAAATCAGGGTCACTATCAGGAAATCAAGAAATCAGAGTCTCTGTCAGGAAATCCATTTATGGCAAATACTTGAAAGAAATAACGTCTGAAGTACATAGCTCTCAATGTATCAAGGACAAATCCAGAAATAATCAGGGACACTTTTAAAATATTAGTACTATTAACTTGTGACACTGACAGAATAAGACAATATGAACTAATATACATTTTCTGGAGTAAGAGAGCTTTTTAACTCTAATTATTGCCATTATTTATTAAACATAATTCACCACCTTTTCTCCAAAAGTCACTGGCTTTAGGAAGGATTAAGAGGGATGGAGGTAAAATCGGTAGCAGTTGACAAGTATACTGAAGTACGTTTCCTAAAATGTTTACTATTTCAGTTGGATTTTTTGTCTGCATTCAAATCCAGTGTAAAAATAATCACTGTTGTGGCTTATGCTTGTATATAAATATGTGTATGCTGGGAGAGGGTTAAAGGTTATGTATATATGAGAGCAACAAGTTGGATATAATTTACTTCACTTTTATCACAGTTAGACATCAGCTCTGCACACAATGAGTGAACATCTTTGATGGTCTAGGCTAGATGTGAGGGGAAAGGAGCACATCATTGGTACAAGGGATAGTGTTGCCATCTCACAGTGCCTATTTCTCTAAGTTCTTAACTGTGGGTTCATCAGTGTGGAGTCTGCATGTTCTCCCTGACTTTGTATGGGTTTTATTCAGGTGCGCTGGATTCCTTCAACACCCCAAAACTGTGATGTAAGTGGACTGATATTCTGTGTGTGTCTATATTGTGGTAGCGCTGGTTTGTTAGGGGAAGGATGTGTGCGCGCCTCTCAAAGTGTGTAAAATAATATTAGTGGATGCTTACATAAACCTCCTGGGTAGTGAAATAAAATACAGCAAAGAATCCATCCCAGAGCACTTGATGCTTCTGGGAGCCACCATTCCTGGCAGTATAAGTTGTTAAGTACTGTCCTCTACTGTGGGCCCCACCTAGGTCTAAAACTGACCCGACTCAGAGGTGGGCACAGAGATCCCTATAGTTTGTGCAGGAACCAGTAGCATCATAAGAGAATGGGTGCTTTGTGCAGTCATTTCATCTAGTTTCACTGCAGGAGTGTGCTAACAGGGACACACTCAATTACATGTACTCTAAATTAATTCTGAAGTATGGAAAAGGGATTTAATAAAGTAGTAGCCAGTTTTTTAATTTTAAATATCTATGTTTAAATTACAAATTTTCACCAATTTGTCAAACATAATTTATCAAAGGAAGCAAATTCACTTACCCTATAGGTGATTACATAAGTAGCAGAAGTGCAGGAGAGGTAGCCCAATCCCATGCACACAGAATGCAAGGAGGACTTGCTTCCCATGAAAAAAACATGCATTTTAGCAACTGATAAAATGCTATTTCAAATCACTTCTTCAATCAAAACTGGACTTCAACTGGCTTTTCCAAAAACTGGCATGGATCCATTTCATAAACATGTAGCACACAACATGAACATTTACCCAGGCAATAGGTTTAAATTATACTAGCATACTGACTGCAAAGATGAAGGCTGTATATGTGCAACTATTACGAGATTCTACAGCAAGTCAGATGGATTGTAGAACATCTCTACTGGCAAAGAATATGAGTTATATATATCCTTGCACAAATAAAAGCCATTTCCTTTCTGAAAATGCATTCATAAGATCATAGGAGGTTACTAGGCTATTGACCCTGAGGCCCTTATAAGCCTAGCCAAGATTTTAGCCCATGTTTAGACAAATCAGAACCTGATGGCCCTGTCCATCAGGGACACGGGTGGAATCCAAGGGGTATATTTTCTATCAGGGACACTGGTGGAATCCAAGGGGTATATTTTCTGTTTCCCATCCAGTTATCCAGGTTGCGCTTCAAAAGGGGTAAAGAGGTACTCTGCTTGATGTGGACAGGGAGTCTATTCCATAGATGGGGGAGTCTCCGGGACACAAACCTGTCCCGCCAACAAGTCTTGTTGATGTCACAGACCAGGTTGAGGCCGCGCCTGTGGGTTACTAGAGTGGAGCTTGACTTACGGATATGCAGCAGTCCCATCAAGATCGCCTTGTATGCCAGAGGTCACCTCTGAGGATTCTGTATGAAACTGAATACAGGGATAGGGCTTTTAGTCTATCTGCGTATGGTAGATGTTTGAGACCCTGGATTCTCCTGGTGAGGAACCTCTGTGGTCTCTCTAGCTGCTGATTGTGTTTTGTGAGGTACATGCCGAAAGGGGAGTTGTACTCAATAATGGGCCTTACAAGGGAAGAATATAGGGATGTTATGATCTACTTGTCCCTGGATGAGATAACCTTACTTATGAGGTGGGCCATGTAGAAGGAGTTCCGTACAATGGAAGCAACATGGTGGTCAAAAGTCAGGTTGCTATCAACCTGGGTGCCCAAACCCCTCATGACTGATTGAGTGCTTAGGACGTTGTTATTAATGTGATAATTTGTGGGGACATCACTCTCTCCAAAGGGGATGATGATGGATTTTTTGGCATTTAGCTTGAGGCCATGTTTCTGGCAGTTATTTGTCTGAGTGAGACCCTCTTGGTGGATGTCCGCATCACTAGGGGAACTGATGACAGCACCCAGTTTGCAGTCATCTGCAAACTTGGTAGTCATAGCCCACTGGTTTTGGCCTGCACCTCAGAAAAGTATATCCCAAATAACAAAGGCCCCAAGACCGAACCCTGGGATGCGCCACTGGTTATGGGTCTACTGCTTGAGGAGGCTTCCCCTAGTTTGACTATGTGGGTTCTGTCAGCGAGCCAGTTTGCTACCCATCTAGTAACATATGGATTGATGTCTAGTTGAGACAGTTTATATATTATGCCCGAGTGGGGAATAGTGTCAAAAGCTTTGGCCAAGGTGGTGTGCTCCATCTTCCCCTTGTCCATGGCTTTGGTGACTGTCTCAAAGAAGTCGACCATATTTAGCAGATATGACCTCCCCTTGATGAAGCCAAACTGTGTAGGACCAAGTGTTTGGAGGTTGCCAATGTCCTTGTTAATGATGTCCATGATAATCCGTTCCATGGCCTTGCAAATCAGGCTAGTTAGGCTGATGGGTCTATAATTTCCCAGATCACTGGACGCACCACCTTTTTGTAAAGGGATGACAGTGGCTGTCCTCAACTCAGCTGGGATGAAGTCCATACCCAAGCTTTGGCTGAATAGGGTGCCTAATGGTGCTGCAAGTTCCTGCCTGAGTTCACATAGGATGCAGCCTGGGATGCTATCGGATCCCATGGAGGCTGTATTTTTTGCCTTTGAGAGAGCAGTGATGACCTGCTCCCTAAATACAAGGAGAAGGGAGCAGATACTGGGGATGTCCTGATTTACTGATGGGGGGGATAAAGGGGTAAAGTTTTTGCTGAATCTGTCAGCCAGCAAGTTTGCTATATCTACAGCATTTGTATATGTGGTGTCCTTGACCTCCAGTTCTGAACAGATCTGGGTGCTTCCTTTGAGGTTGTGGACATATGTGAAGGAGGCCTTATGATTGTCTCTAGAAGATGTGGCCAATTTGGACTCAAAGTTTGCTTTGGAGGATTTCACTAGTGCTCTTATTTGTTTGTTCAGGCTAAGGAGACATTGATTACTTACAATTGGGCACCTGCTCCTTCTTGGTCTTGGACAACAATGTTTTCCTTTTGTTACAGAGTTTATTTATTGCAGATGTCCACCAGATAGGTTTACTCTTTCTTGCGGAGGATGATTTAGTCCTGTCGGGTATTCCTGATTCCATGCATCTATATAAATGCTTGTACAATGACTTGGTGTAGTTTTGGATATTGGTGCCAGTTCTTACAGAGGGGGAAGGGGCTGTGAAGCTGTTCATACCATCCATCAGGAGCCTGTAATCAGCTTTGGAGAAATTTTTATGTCTGATCCTAGCTGGGGAGGGGGTGTGTGTTGGGGGAGATGGTGACTTCAAAAGTGACCACATTGTGGTCGGATCTTACCAGGGAGGATGATACTATAGGGATGCTGCAGTGGTTACTCATGTTGGTTAATACCATGTCCAAGGTATTATCACCTCTTGTCGGCGTATTGACTAGCTATTCCAAGGCATTTGCATTGACAAAATCAAGGAATTTCTGGGCACTTGTGTTCTGGCATGAGTAGTTCTTCCAATCTATAGTCACCCACGATCAGGGTAAAGGGTTGAATCTTGATAGAATCGAACAGATCCAAATAGGCAGATTAGGCATCTTGAGTCAGATTTGGAGGCCGGTAGCTAGCTATTTTTGAACAGGGGTCTTGTCAGTGGTTAACTGCATCTGGAGTGTCTCCTGTGCATCATACTGTTTGACCAGCCTGGAGGTGTGTATGTCTTTAATGTATATTGAAATTCCACCTCCTTTGGATTTACTGCCCACAGTTTGGGGTCTGAATGCATGATAGGATGAGTAACCAGGTAAGGCTGGGGTGCTCTCCACAGCTTTGAACCAGGATTCTGTGACTGCACAGATGTCAGGATTTTCCAGGATTAGGAATGCTTGCAATGAGTGCAGTTTCATGTTTAGACTCCTAGTGTTTAGCAGCATGACCTTTAATTTGCATTTTGTTGAAATTTTTATGTTGGTAGTTTTAACCTCATCACTTTTCAAGTGCTTCAAGTCTAACACCCTTTACTCTGTCACTGAATTACATAGGATACAGTTTATATATTCCAACAAATCTTACAGCAACAATTTAAATGCTCACAGTCATAATGTACACGTTTACCTCTAAAAAGCAGTTTAATGCTGGAGTAAGATATTTACTGTTACTGTAAAACTGGCAAAGGAAACAAAGCATGCATACTGTTTTCATAATTTATAAATCCCTAAAAGCATAAACGTATTTTTCAGAATATATCTAAGTAGTTACAAAAGCATGTATAACCAAATCATTAATATTCAACAGAAGAATATGCTGTGCTCAAAATCTAACAGATTCTTCAGTGGGAATACATGCAAAAAAAACTCTAGAGTGTCTTTCCTAAAGCTACAAGTATGCAGTCCTCTACCTATTGCAGCCTTAAACATAGCAAGAAGTTGAGGTTTGTATCCTCTAGCTGGCTCACCAAGTGAAGAATAGTGGCGAGGATCTTGTAAACTGTCTGGACCTCTTCTGCAGAGAAGCCAATAACTTTCATTGCCTCAGCAACAGCTTTGAATTCCGAATTGTCATTAATGGAACACTGCAACAAGGAAAGAGAAAATGTCAGTTCCTTGCTCAAAATTTACTGCACCATCATCTCACTTAAACCTTTTTGTTTTCTGCAATCCATAAATGGTGACCTGTTAATAAATAACTATATGAACAGACATTGACTGAACTTTAAAAACATGTTGCAATATCTTTAAATTATGTGGTTTTACTTAGCTCTAAATCTATGACTAGAATACCAGATTTTTTGGCATGGGGGGGGGGGGGGGTCAAGCAAAAACCTGCTGCAACCCAGTTGACCTGAATTAAATTAGCAGTCTAGGCACTTGAAGGAGCTGGTAGGAGATGGAAGATGTAATGAGGTTATACTTGTTTGCCCCTCTTTGGAAGGGCAGATATGCTAGGGAGGCATCCCTTTCCTGTAGCCTGATGGAGAGTAAAGCTGTAAATTTCAGCTGGATTAAGCAAAATGGTAGGACCTATTGGGGTTGGCTCTGCCTTGGGGAAATCACATCTGGGCAAACACAGCTAATGGCTTGCAGTGGATTATCAGGTGATACCAGCACAAAGAGGAGTAGGGCTCCTTGCAAACCAACAACTGTAGCTTTGGACCATGCTCCAACCCTATCTTGTTGCCACTAGCTTTGCCAGCTGGTGACCTCAGCCAGGACAGGTTAAACATCTGGGTAAGCAGCAGGAAAAGATGGATTTGGGAGAGCCACACAGCAACAACAAAGCAGCCACAACCTACCCAATTATAACCCACAGTAAAAATATCTTTTCAGCAAGTGACTATAATTTGTAGGTGCTCAGAACAAGTACAAAATTTCTAAGAACTTAGTAGTTATTTTTCCAGTGATGATACAGTAATCTTACAACATAAAATAACTTGTGCAAAAATTATACTGGTGTTCAAAGGAAACCAGATTTTACTTGTACAGGTTACATATTTTTAAAACTGGTCACCTTTCTCATGCAGAACGAATCACCTTTCATCTTGCCTGTACAACACATCATGGAATAAAAAACAGTCCAGACAAAAGAGAACTTTCTTGGTATTTACTGCTTCTCAAACCACAGAAAAAGGTGCGCTCCAGTCAGGTGCATAGAAGCATGTCACATTTAGGCATGTATGCTAGTGACCATGGGTCTGCATGAAATATCTCCATTGATATTACAAATGTCTACAACAATATTTATTAAACAGTGGCATAATATGCAAAATTATAACAGGTGTTATACATATGATTTTTATAGTGCTCAAAGGAAAACAATTTGGCTAAAAAGTATAACTCTCAACATGATAAAGACAAGTATTATTTTAAACGTCACAGCTACAATGTATGTGTGTGTGTGTGTATATATATATATATATATATATATATATATATATATATACATACACAGTGGATAAAAAAGGTGTACACACCCCTGTTAAAATGCCAGGTTTTTGTGATATAAAAAAATGAGACCACAATAAATCATTTCAAAACCTTCCACACATTTTAATGTGACCTATAACCTGTACAATTCAATTGAAAAACAAACAAATCTGTTAGGGGAAAAAATATAAAAAATAAAAAATGTACAACAAGCTGGTTGCATAACTGTTTACCCCCTTAAACTAATACTTTGTTGAAGCACCTATTGATTTAATTACAGCATTCAGTCAACACACATTAGCTATACCAAAATATGAACCCACCTCCAACATGCAAAAAAAAAAAATATTAATAAACTTTGCTAAAAAAGATATGCATTAACAGCAGTCATAAGACACACAAATTTAATTCAAACGTAAGCAAATGTTGAACACCTTAATCAAATATTAAACACAGAAGACTGTAGTACACTGAATGAATCACATTTCTACAATATAAATAAAACATCATCATCTTCTTCTTTCGGCTTTTCCCGGTTAGGGGTTGCCACAGCGGATCATCTGTCCGCTCATGATTGGCAGTGGAGTTTTACGGTGCCAAGTTGCCAGACCGGCGCCCCAACCTTCCACAGAAGGCACATAAAATACTTAAATCTCTGTACAAATCACACAAAGTTACTGCTGTAGCCTAACAGAAAACCTGAAAGAATTTTCCTAGAAATGGGAAATAACTGACCCTGTAGTAAAAATAAAAAGGAAAAACAAGCAAAATTTAAAGAACTGAAGTTAAGTAAAAATCTCAACTCCAGCAGAAGAGAATTACCCACACTAACCAAACTGAAACCACAAAGCCCTAATAAAAAGGAAACCTGAAGCAGAAATATTTGACACAGATTTCAACAAATACAGAAAAATACTTCTATGCATTCCTTTTCCCTTAACAGTACAACAATGACAAAGATGAGCACATTAAAAGCTTCACAACAGTAGCACAATGCGCTAACCTTTCATGCATTCATCTTCTAAACATGTACCATAAGGTCAGATGACCGCTATCATTAAAAATGAGGCTATCCTCTTTTCCAAATGACCCAGAGCAAAACCCTGCCCAGTCTATCAAACACCAAAATATGGTCACATTCTCTAACATACTGAACAAGAACAAAACTTGGAAATCCTCTTCATAAATCTATCACCCAACCTACTGTCAATGTTTTCTGAATTCAAATTCAAAGGCTACATCAGAAAAGTAAATAATTGTCCCTCTCAAAACAAAACAACAATGATTTAAACAATCTTGACTCTATAACATCACAGAGTCTGACAGGCTGCAACTCTAGAAATGTAGAGGGACAAAAAGATGATAAAACGCCTCTCTTCCCAATGATCACACCTCCAACAATAAAAATATATATGGAAATTGATTAAGAAATAATATACCCAGTATTAAAACAAGATTATTCTGTAAAGTACCAAGAACAGAGTTGCTGTACTCTCTAGCAAGCAATAATACTTCTAATTTTACAGTATAGAGAAACACACACGCACACAAACGCACACACACAGCATTTCTGTTTTATTTTGGATTCTTGCAGAGACATATGCCTTTAGATATTAATGTCACATGGCACAGTGTTGACTACCTAATGGTATATGTGAAAAAAAGCTTCATCTTGTCATTTACAAGAATATTTATTTGCATTTGTTAACAATACAGTCTGACTGGACCACCAGTTGTACCTTTTTGGTGAAGTCGCAAGGGAAAAAAGATCCAAAATTTTCTAACCCCCGTTACTCCTCACTTATCAGATCAATAATAGAGTACAATGCTACCTTTGGTATGTACCTTACCAGACACCTGCAAGTGGAAATTATTCAGGAGCTGTTCGAGAGGATAGAAATTTCTTCTGAAAATATAGCTAGAGAGCGGGATAAAATTAAGGTGGAGTTTAAAAATAGGGTGGAAATAAAAGAACGAGAGCTATGGTTAAGAAGTAACAAGAATTATTTAGAGACTGACAAATGTTAAAGTACTGCAGAATGGGGGAATCATGGAACAAGAAGAGGATCAACTGCAGAATGCTAAGCAGAAAACCACTGTAATATACACAAGTATAGAAAGATTGCTGTTAAGCAACTGTTTTTTTTTTTTTTTTTTTTTTGGATAACACTGAGCACAAACACTTTTAGCACAACTCAGACAACAGAAAGTAGAAATGGCTGTCAGCAAACTTAGGGAGCCTATAACAAGGAAGGTAATGAGATCCTGTAGAGGTATTAGAAATATTTTGGAAGCTCTATGAGGGTTTCTATAAAGCAGAGAAATATGAAAATCAAGAAAAGATACAAATGGAAATGTTTGTGGAAGAATTAAACATGCCAAGATAATAGGCAGATGAGGCTCAATTACTAATGGTTAGGATAGGAGGAGATGAGATAAAAATTGTGATGTATAACCAATCTACAGGAAAGTCCCCATAAATAGACAGTATTCCTGTGAAAGTTTGGAAACTAGTAGGAAAAAAATGATAAATATCTCAAAGGTTTTGTTTAACAGTATCTTAATAGGAGGAGAAGTACCACCGTCCTGGAAGAAAGCAGTGGTAGCTGTAATTCATAAAGAGGGTAAAGATCCATCGGATCCAGCTTCATACATGCCCATTTCAATCCTAAACCATGACTATAAAGTGTTCATGTCTACAAAGGCTGAAAGAATGGCAAACGTAATGCCAAAACTGATAGATATTGATTGATGCGGTTTTGTGGAGAGGAGGCAAACATCTGGCAACATTAACAGAACACTGATGATCCAGAGGAAAGCAGAATGTAAGAAAATACCATCGTTGTTGGTGGGTCTTGATGCAGAGAAAGCATTTGACAGAGTAAGCTGGGACTTTATGAGCAGGGCAATGGAAGCATTTGCATTTCATGAAAAAATTATAAGGTTGATTAGGAGGATATATGAGGGATCGGAGGTGAAAATTAAAGCGGGTGGGGTCCTCTCTGATAATTTCTGCTTGAGCAGAGGAACCAGGCAGGGGTGTCCTCTTTCCCCTTTATTATTTGCATTATATTTGGAACCTTTGGCAAAGAAAATAGAGAGTCTTGGAAAGTCAAGGATATAATTGGTATGGTAGTTGAGAAAAGCTGGCTTTATTTGCAGATGATGATATTTTATACCTGACAAAATCAGAAAAGACATTACCGTATTGTGGAACATTTTGAGACAGTTTCATATTGTTTTGGGATACAAAATTAATGAAGCTAAAACAAAGGCAATAGAGGTAAATTATGTACCCACACATGAACTGGTTCAGGAATACCCATATTTATGGGGACATGATAAAATGAAGTATTTAGGAGTATGGATTAAAAATTATTCTAGTGTGGCAGTTAAGGATATGTGGAAACAGACTAAACAAAAGATAATACAAAAACTGAGAAAATTGATGTTTTTTTACATGGATAGTAAGATACAAGTGGTTAAAATGTTTTTAGTCCCTTTAGTCTTATACACATTCAAACAGAGGGTAACAATTAATAAAGAGCTGAAGGACTTTATCTGGGAGGGGAAAACAGCAAACACCAATTGGGATAAGCTGGTTCTTCCAGTAGAACAGGCAAATTGGGATTACCCAATTTGAAAGGGTATTTCACAGTTACACAGTTAAGACTCCTATACAAAGCACAGGCAGAAAACTATAATTCAAAGTAGAAAGGGATGATGATGGAACAGGGTAAGTTCAAGGAGAGACTGGGATTTTGGATGCAGGCCTTTAAGGAGAATAACAATAACCACACAGAATATTATATCCATAAAGTAGCAGAAAGTATTCCAAGAACAAACCAACATGGGAATGGAGAAAGGAGATTCTGCCGATAGGGATGACTGTAATTAGGCATACATACAAAAGGCAAGAGGGTGCTGGAATTTATTGGAGAAAACTGGAAAAGGAACCAAGGTATTGGGAGCAAATAACTGGCAAAGGAAAGATGACAGAATGGGAAGATGCCAAAAATTTATTTGGACTGCAGGTTAGAGATTGCCTTCCCTTATCAGGGATTGATATCAGACTAAAGGCAAAGAGAAAGAAATGGGGGGACAGGGTGCTACACTGGTAGAGTTTTTAAGAGAATATAGAACAGAAGCTGCCATAAAAAAGGAATAATTAGCAGAGTATATAAACTATTGCACATTATCTATAAGAATCAATCACAGGAAATTAGAAACGAAGAGAGGTTGAATAAGCAATTCACAAAAAAAAAAATAAATAAATAATGGGAGGAAATATGTATGTCTCCCAAATATGCAACAAAATCTAGAAGGTTTAGGATTTTTTCCTGGAAATGTTTACATAGATATTTTATACCCTAAGTAGACTCCAGAGATTTTTTCCTCAGGCAGACAGCAAATGTTGAAGGTGTGAAGAGGAAGAAAGAGGTAATTGGAAACATATTTTCTGGGAGTGCTGTGAGATGTGTGATTCTTCTGAGCTATGATACAGAATCGGAATTGCCTAGACATGGTAAGGCCTTGCTGTTGTGTCTAATAATGTTGGCTCCCAAAAAAAGCAATTACTAGAAAATGGAAATCAGAACCTAAACCAACTATACTGGAAATAGTGAATATAGTAAGAGATAAAACAACTGGAAATGAGATCTTTAGAAAGGGGTACGAGCAAACTACACAAGAAAAAAATGGGAATTGTGGGAACAATACATACAAGGCAGGAATGAGGTTTAACGGCAGCAGTACTTAAATGAGCTATGTAATGTTTAAGTGAGAAAAATTGTTTAGATTACAAGTGATGTATAATATTTGCAACTGGGAGTGTGTCAGTATGGTTTGTAACATAAAATGCTTAGAACTAGGACTGTGTCGGTGTGGCTTGTTTATATTTATATAAATGTATGATTGCCTGTGTAGTAAGTGATGGTTTAATAAAGATGTTTCTTCTTTTTAAAAAAAAAAAAAAAAGTGAGAGAGGACATCTTGTAGGCTAGGCACAGATTGCTGTGCAGCAGCCTGCAGGAGACAAAGTCCAGGGATACAGCTTTGAGATGGTACACATTAAACTCCATGCATTCTTTCTGTAAGGATCCGCTGCAGTTTGTCAAGCTGTTTCAAGTGTCTGGTCAGGTACATCCCAAAGGGTGCATTGTACTCAATGACTAGTCTGATGACAGCAGAGTACAGTGGAACAATGACCTTCCTGAACCTGAATGCCAGGCCCTTACTTATAAATTGTGCAATGTGGAATGATTTTTCTCACAGCAGTAGACAAGTGGTGCTCAAAGGTCAGCTTGCTGTCAACATGCATTCTCAGATCCCTGACCACTTGGACTATTTTTAAGGGTGCATTACAAATGTGGTAATTTCCAGGGATGGCCATCTTTCCAAAGGGTACTATCATGCACTTTTTTTGCACTGAGTTTTAGTCCTTAGTTCTGGTACCAGCTGTTTGTCTGTCAGGCCCTCTTGAAGGGTAGCTGTGTCCTTAGGGGATTCAATCGCCACACCTAGTTTGCAGTCATCTGAAAACTTGGTCAGCCAAAGGGCCTTGATGTTTGCCTTGGCTTCAGTGAAGTTGATGACAAAAAGGACAGACCCCAGCACCAATCCCTGTGTGACACCACTAGTGACTTATCACTTTCTGGAGGGGATTCCCTGTCCTACCTTCCTGCTCCCTATCAATGAGCCCACTAGCTATCTATCAGGTAGCATGTATTTAACCCTAATTTTGTAAGAGTTTCAGTGACCATCCACCTTGAAGAAGTCCACCAGGTTAAGTAGGCATGACCTGCCTTTGACAAAACCAGACTGAGTGCGGTCTGATGTCTGTAAGTTTCCGATGTCATTGTTTATCATATATATGTCAATTCTTTCATGTAACATTTTAGTTACATGGTTATTTACTTTACAAGATAGCTATTTTGTACTCATGACAGTGCATCACTGCATATGCTTTATGCATTTAAAATCAACACCTTTTTATACAAAACCAGTTGGTTATCACATTTACTACTGTAACACTGCAATGCTACATGGATTTAGAATGCAAATATGGCAGAGAAAGACAACACCTGCTGCATGATCTTAATCAAAATACACATGTAAAGAGACTTCAAGAAGTTATTATGTACAATTTTGAAAAAAGTAGGTTGACAGTACATTAATCACCTCATGGAACCGCAAGGAAAGTGAAACCTTCATATCTGGGGAGTTGGAGGTGACACAAGTTATAATACTCACTCTGGCTGCTGATACACTTCCCTCCGAAGAGGATGATGCAGGCTATCAGTAACTAGAGTGAGGTAAATCTTCAGGATTTTACTGCCCCAAGAAAGGAAGGAAGAGTCATTCTGAGTCAAAAACAATCAATCAACAATCACCATAAAAATCATCCAAACAACAAAAACAACTGTAACAAAGGAGGTTGTGTCCCACCTCACCTGTTTACAAAGGGGGGTGGTGGGTTGGTCTGGAGGCTGCAGCCATGAAGAAATTTGAATATCTACTGTTATGAATATCTTACCTGGAAGGAAGAAGGGTAAGGGTCCAGGGGCTCCTGAGGAATGGACCAAGCAAAACCTGTCCTGGACCTAGAGAAGGAATCCAGTTTGTCATGTTTTGTGAAGGTATGAACAGACAACTAAACTCCTACCTCTAGAATACTTCCTCAATCCACCCCATTCCAGTATGCCATAGAAGAGGACAAGGCCCTGGTACAATGTGCCTTAACTTTGCCTGAAATACTTATACCATTGTGGGAACAGCAAAAAAAAAAAATAGTAGATGACAACTACTCCTGGTATAGTCTGTTTAGACATGAGCTGCCCTTTCTTAGTCCCAACATAGGAAACAAACATCTGTTTAACCTACTTAAAGGACTTGGTTCTGCCAAGGTAAAACTGTGCATATCCAATTCATATAGAATCTGTTTCCCTTGTTTTTTTGACTCTGTGAAGAAAAGTGGGAGACTGATGGCTTGATTCGAGGTAAACTCAGAAAAACGTTTAGGTGTGAATGAAGGATTAATGACCGGCTGGGGTAGCACAGCTTTACCTTCCCAAGGGCGTACCTTCAATGTGTGACCTCAGCTCATATGCATCAGGGTACATAGGCAGACATACTCATGAGATCCTCAGACCATCTCCAAGTCAGTGGTCTGAAGACTACTGAGGGAGGAGACTGATCAGCGCTAAGAATGGCATAGCCTGAACAGGAAAGTAAACTCCTCCACTAACAGGACATAGGTGATAGCTTACTACTAAGGGAACAAGTAATGTTGGAAGAGGGGCAGAAAAGATGGGAAGAAATACTGTAACAATGATCAGTAGGACATCTACTGTTATGGTAAGTTCTTACAAGACTGTACTAAGTCCTGACTGAAATCACTGTTGCAGTATTCTTAACATATGCATGATTCGCAGAGCTGAAGGACGTAGACAGAAGGTGGATGGATAGTGGGAAGATCAGCTGTCCAGGAGCCCAAACAGGACAGACTTAACAAAGGCAGCCCTTGATCTGAAAAAAATCACCAGTCTTGTAGTGTTTGGTAATGGTGTGCACAGTGAAACAGGTGTACCAAGATGGACCTGGCATCAACACCCTTGTGGAAGGCATCAAAAGAGGCAACTACCCAAGCAGTGTGCCCTTTTGGGTAGGAAGGCAATGATTTACCATATTGTGTACAGCAGAAAGAGATAGTATTCAATATCCAGGGTGTAATAGTTTGCTTTGAGACAAGCTAACCCAGCTTGGAATCCATGAAAGAAACAAATAGTTGGTCAGTCTTTCAGGTGTTTTTTTTTTTTTTTTGTCCAAGTAGAATCTCAGCTGCCTGTGAATGTGTGGAGAGTGTAGAATCCTTCTCTCCAGTCTGGAAATTTGGAAAAAAAGGAAGGCAGGTGAATAGCCTGATTAAGGGACAATTCGTTCACCACCTTATGCATGAAAGAAGGATTGGCCCTAAGAGTTACACTGTCCCTGCTGAAAATGAGAAAAGGTGGAATAGTCATGAGTGCCTGAAGATCAGAAAACTCTGAGCAGAGGTAAGAGCCAACAGAAGGATAGTTTTCCAGGTGCAAAATTTCAGTGTGTCAGATGTTGCTGACTCAAAAGAGGGCTAATTTTTTTCCAGCACAAAGCTGACATCCCAGGGAGGAGATATATTTTTTCTTGGTAGTTTCTTTAGGGGAACTTTACATCCCAAAAGTCTGACCTCAGTCTTGAACATGAGAGGAAGGTCAAGAGACAAGCAGGCATTGATGACAGATAGATGGGCTTTAACTGAAAAGCAGGCCAAACCAGAATGCAAATGTTTGCAGATACTGAAGGAAAGTGGGCACCTTTTATAAGATTGGATCCAGGCTGTATGTGTGGCACCAAACAGAAAATGTTTTCCATTTGACTGTGTAAGATTGTCTGGCTTCCTGTAAAACCTGAACCACCTCTTCAGAGGAAATCTGCCTTTTAGGGATCAGAACCCTGTCAACCACAGAATGAGACAGAGAGGCTACATTGGGATGAAGAAGCTGAACTTGCTGTTGAGGTGGCTAGGTCTGTTTGCAACATTATCTTCCAGTAGCTTCCCTTGGAGTAGGAGGGGAACCAGTGTTTTCTTGGCCAGTAATGGGCCAGAAGTAGAAGTTTTGGAGCTTCCTTTTGTACTTTTAGAAGAATTCTTGGAAGCAGTGGCACAGGAGGAAAGGCACAGTGGAACCTTTCTGATCACTGGAAAGAGAAGGTGTCTGTTCTCCAGGCGAAGGGAGAAGGGATCCTGGTGCAGCACTGAGGAAGCTGGTGATTTTCTGGGAAAGCAAAAAGGTCTATGTTTAGTGTGTGTACCCCCCCCCCCCCGCACCTGATTTATTTGAAGACCTGTCTGTTTGAGGTCCAATCATGAGGGACCTCCTAGTTCTTGCTCAACTCAATCACTCTGGAGCAGCTCAGACAAAGACTATTTGTTCCACATTTATCACTCACTAGGTATCGCAGTTAATTATTCCAAATCAAACTTGACAAGTACAGAGCCTGGAATTTATTGGTGCACAACTGAACACAACAATGTAAATTGTCTCTTTGCCTACTCGTCACATAGACATACTCAGATCTCAGGATCATCAAGTTCCATGTCATCTGGCTCCTCCAGCTATACTAACTCTCCAAGCTTTAGAGTCTATGGCAACAGCAGTAGTTCTACTGTCTTTTGCACACTACTTCATGTGTGTTCAATGGACTTTAGCTGTTCAATGGTCTATTCTTTAACAACCCATATTGTTTCCAGTCAAGATTACACAAATATGTAAACACCTACACCATAACAACCTCCTTACAAGTACACAACATGGTTTTCATCCTGATCACAGCACACCAACAGCCTTCCTAGCCTTCAGTGAATCGGTAAACAGAGCCATAGACACAGGTTGCTATGTTTCTGCTCTATTTCTTGATCTCTTAAAGGCATTCAACACTGTGTCACACTCTTAAGTCTTGAACAGGCTTTCCAACTTAGTAACTACCCCTCATACACTAAAATGGTTCCACAGTTACCTACATGAGTGGAAACAAGCAGTGAGATGGCCAAATATTCTCTCTCCCTTTCTACTAAACCCCACTGGAGTCTCATGAGGATCCATCTTAGGACCCCTACTCTTTAATATTTTTACTAATTATGTACATTCTGCCTTTACTAGTGGAACACTCATAAAATATGCAGATGATTCCACAGTAATCTGTTCTCCCACACTACCCCAACTTCTCTTCAATACTCAACAAACATTTTCTGCTGTTGAATCCTGGCTTACTGGCAGTCAGCTCTTTCTAAATCTGAAGCAAGGTCCTCCTTTTTCAACCAAAAAACTGCACTATTGATGTAAACTACTTCAAAGTTCTCACTGCTGATAATACCTCTACTGAAACTGTTTACCACACCAAGCTGCTAGGTGTTGTCATAGGTGATCACCTACCTACAGTTTTATATGCATGTTCAACAAAACATAAAGAAAACCCACCAGAAACTGAACATGCCCTACAGAAACAAACACACCCTAAACTCTTCAACCAAAATTACACTTGCCAAAACTTTGCTTCTACCCTCTCTATTTTATGGCACATCTATACTTACCAACCTACATAGCTCCTAGAGATCCAAAAATGGAACAGTGCTATAATAAAGTGGCCAAGTTTTCTACCAACTCAAAAACAAGAACACATTACTGTATGTCACTACAAAAACTAAACTGGCTAGAAATCCCCTACCACCTGCAAATACCCCCAACTACTAACACTCCACAACATGGTCTACAACCCCCTAGCTTGTCCAGCTCTAAACAACATCATCCAACCTTTCAACCCTAACAGAACACTTAGATCTACAGATAAAGAGCTTCCTTCTCACTATAACCAAGCTCTCAAAGACAGCTGGACAAGGCCTATACTCCCACTATGTAGAAAAAGCCTGGAAGTCACTCCTACTACATGTGAGAACTACTACTAACCTTCTGGCATTCAAAACCACACTAAAACAGCACTTGATCAACTGTTGAATGTGCGCATGCACTGACCCAGACTAATCTCTTTCTATCACCCTCTTTACTATCCAGTCCCTCTTTCCAACTATCCCTCCCTCCCTTTGACCCCTCCCTGCTTCTCTCCTCCACTGCCTCTGTATAAAAAAAATTGTAATATGTAATGTAATGTGATATGTACTACGTAATGTTATATGTAACATGTAATGTAATGTGATATGTAATAAGTTATTTTTCTTTCAAATATGTTTATTTGTTTAATGTTGCAACATTACAGCCTGCATTTGGAGCTTTTCTCCCTGGGCCTTCGCTGAAAATGGGATCTTTCTGACACAGACGGATTTTCCCAATAAACAAATGTCAGACAGATAAATAAATAAAAACATCATATTAACTGGTGGATCCAGTCAAACATTTACCTAGACTGGTCCTTTGTTTTTCCTCACCCATTGGCCACAGACGCCTCCCAGTTGGGGTGGGGGGCATTACTTGAGAAGGATGGTAGAAGGCACATGGTTCCCCCCAAGAGACCAATTCACACATCAACATCCTGGAGATGAGAGCAGTCCTTTTAGTGTTGCAGGCTTTCAAGATGCTCTTTCTCTAGGGACTACTGCGATTCAAACAGACATGTCTGTAGTCTGGGTACATGAACAAACAAGGAGGAACCCAGTCTTACCCTCTCTGCCAAGAGGCTATGAGAGTGTGGCAATGGGTGATCTCTTCCAACTACTTTCTAGTAGCAATGCACATTCCTGGGAAATCCAATGTTCTAGTGGATGAGCTCAGTAGGTCCATTCTAATGCCTCATGACTAGACTCTCAATAAGTCATTGTAAGAGAAAATTTTCCGTCATTGAGACCACCCTTGCTGTGACCTCTTTGCATCTCCCCCACAACAACAGGTGCAGCAGGTATTTTACCCTGACCCCCCCACATGGGGGGGGGGTCACAGAGTGATGCTGTAGCCCATGTTTTGCTATGTGGTCTTCTTTAAACTTAGCCCCCAATTCCTCCGATCCCAAAATTTCTACAGAAGGCAATTCTGTTGAAGAGCTCGGTCATCCTCATTGCTCGTTACTAACCTCGCCATGTGTAGTTCCCCTTCCATTGGTCTCATCTTCTTTATCCTCCCTGGATAATGGACTCAACTCCAGATATTTTCTTACACCCCTCAGGGATGAATTATCCCAATATACCAGCCCTCAAACTAATCTCATGGTTTCTCCCATACCAGTAATAACCAGACAGCCCAGGCTTTCTTCCCCAGTATGTACCTTTTATTATCCTCGCAAAGAAACACCACCAAAAAAGTTTACAACAGCAAGTGGAAAAGATTTTCCTTTTGGGCCTTAAGAAACAACATTTACCCTTTTTTTACTGTCCCTGTATCTGCTGTTCTTGATTTTTTGGCTGCTCTTTTCAAAGAAGATCCTATTTTTTCTACAATTAAACTACAGTTGGCAACCGTATAAAATTTTCATATAGGGGATAAAAATTATTGTTTGGCGGCTTCTAAGTTATGTAAGGCTTTCTTGAAGGGCGGTTTCCTCTTTAACCCCCACTAAAGGATCCTTCACCTCCTTGGAATTTCACAGTGGTACTACAAGGTCTGACTCAAAAACCCTTTGAACCTTCAGCAAAAAATATTTAAAGTATCTGTCTTGGAAAACAGGCTTTTTAGTGGCTATCACTTCTGTTAAAAGGATTTCTGAACTCCTTGCTATTTCATCAAAAACTCTGTACATCATTTTCCATAAAAAAACAGGTTTACTTTATGAACCAATCCTTTCTTTTTTTACCTAAAGTGGCTTCTGAATCTACCATTAACCAATCCATTCATTTACCTGTCTTTACAAATTTATTAAACAAAGGAGAATACATGCTACATCTTCTGGTTGTGCACAGACAATTACATTTTTATTTACACAGAAATGAAGAAAATCAGCGGTTTTGTCTCCTTCTAACAAGTCAACTGGGTTATCCATTATCTAAAGTTACATTGGGTAAATGGATAACTAATTGCATTTCTTGGATCTATTCCCAACAAGGGAATTCTCTACTAACACCTCATAAAGCCCACTCAACTAGATCCATGGTCACTTCATCTGCTTTTTGGTCAAGAACTTCTATTGATGATTTCTGCACAGCTGCAACTCAGGATTCACGTAGCTGGAGACTCTGTCCCATTCATTAAGGAAAACTGAAAAGGACAACATCTGGTTTAAAAGTTATGTACTCACCATAACTAGGCATCTGTGTTGTCCATTTTCATTCTTCCTCAACTTTCTCCCCCTCCATCTCCCTTCCTATAATCTTCTGGAGTGACCTGATGGTTTCTTGTTGGAACCTATAGTTCTGGGTTTGAGCCCTATTCTATTATCTATCCTTTTCTTTAACTATTTAATGTAGACTTTATGGCAACAAACTTTATCTGAAGTGCTGGGCATGGACTTGGGGATTATGGGTAAAGGGAGGAGCTTGAGAGTTGGAGCCAAAGTCTGAAGTATGTGTCCGAGTCAGATCGGATCCTTGGATCCATAATCCATTCATTGAGGAAGAATGAAAAGAGAAATTCCCTGTAAACTGAGGAGATATTATGATATGCTGTAAGTGGATTTACCTCATGCTACACCTATTTCTCCTATTATGCCTGCCTTTGAGGATGTGTTAAATGCTGCCTGCAATAACCCTGACCCTCAGCCTTCAGTCACCAAAAAAAACAAAAAAAAAAAAACTCTTCCTCTGTGGACAAGAACACAAGGTATTAGGCAGATATCCTAGCAGAGTTTCCTTCGTCCAGTTAATTCTGTCATTGAAACTTTTGGGACTGGACAATTAAACAGGACGCCTTTTTGCCTTATGTATGATAAGATACTTACTGACTTTTCTAAGGTTTATATTACTTTTTTATGGACTTTTGAGCTTTTAATTTTAATGTCTGTGTCAATAAACATTCTTTTCTAAATAAATCAAAGAGTTATTGTTCTAAATACTTACTGACATGATAATAGTAAAACTGTGTCTGGATACCTTCTGTAAATATCTCACAATTCACTAAGAAGGAAAAAGATATATATATATATATATATATATATATATATATATGTGTGTGTGCACATTAGTCATAAGCTATATAACACATATATATGTAGCTATACAACACATATACATGTATGCATGTATATGTGTGTGTGTATATATATATATATATATATATATATATATATATATATATATATATATAGAGAGAGAGAGAGGTGATTCATATATGTATGTATATGTGCGTGTGTGTATATTGTGTGTGCTTGTGTGTGTGTGTGTGTATGTGTATATGTATATATATATATATATATATATATATGTATATATATATATATATATATATATGGATCTAGGACATTTGCTCGACTGAGCAAACGTCCAAATCCATAAAACCCGAACACACTTTAATGAAAGCGCTTTTATCGAAAAAGCACTTTCGTTAAAGCGTGTGACAAAAAAAAAAAAAAAAAAAACAATACATTTACATTTTAGCAGGAGGGCT
This sequence comes from Protopterus annectens, assembly GCF_019279795.1. Classification (NCBI taxonomy): domain Eukaryota; kingdom Metazoa; phylum Chordata; order Ceratodontiformes; family Protopteridae; genus Protopterus; species Protopterus annectens. Next base: position 1,233,672,604 of record NC_056747.1, read on the forward strand.
TCACCCCCCATACCCCCCTACTTTAATATTCTCCCTCCGAGACCGCACTACAGTGGAGAAAAGGGAAATTTCCCTTAACCGCACCGTAGTACAGCCTTGGCAACAGTCATACTTACGCAAAAGTGGAAAGCACTTTCACGTACGTATGCCCGGCCATTTGGATTTCGGTCTTTTGCTCAGTCAAGCAAACATCCTAGATATATATATATATATATATATATATATATATGTATATATAGTGTGTGTGTGTGTATGCACACACACATGCACACAACTGGCTAGAAACTCAGAATGTTGAAAAATAAATATTTTGGGCAGAGGCAAGCTCCCCTGCACACCGCAACTACTTATATGCACCAACCTTGAGGTCACATAGCCATGAGAAAGCTAAATATCCCTCTCCCCACTGTACACTGAAATACCGCAACTGTAAGACAAAGGTGCATTTTGATACAAAGCTGCACCTAAAAAATGTTCAACCAAATCAACAGAACGCGTACGACCATGTATGTATATATTTTGTGTGTGCGTACTTTATGGCTTATGCCTACTTTGTGCATATATGAATACTTTGCCTTCATATAGAACTAAGGTATTTAGAGACAGTATCCAGACTGACACATTTTTCCTTTTATCATGACAATAAATATTCAAAACATTGACTGATATATTCAGAAAATATTGTTGGTTATTTACATAACCATTAAAATAAACGGTTTGAAGCACATGTCAGTATGTGGATATGCATTTGTATGTCAAATGGTGATTATTTGTGGTTTTCTATGCAATATGAGGTTTATTCGGATTTAATTAAAACATTGAATATATAATATATTTATTCTCCATTTCAGCTTGGGTTCCTTTAAATATGGATTGGTTTGTTAAGATATCAGCTCTGAAGAAGTTATGGCTATTTGGAATGGAACCTGGTTTGCTTGCTGGCGTTTTGGCCTTCACATTAAATATTTTTTCTGTTACCTTTGTGCATTTACATAGGCAGACACCAAACTGTGGGTAGTAAAGCCAAAGGAGGTGGAGTTTCAATATATATTAAAGACATGCACACCTCCAGGCTGGTCACACAGTATGACACACAGGAGACACTCCAGGTGCAGTTAACTATTGACAAGACCCCTATACAAATCATAGCTAGCTACCGGGCCTAGCTACTGACCCAAGATGCTCAAACTGCCTATCTAGACCTCTTCGAATCTATCAAGATTCAACCCTTTACTCTGATCCTGGGTGACTTTAACTACCCAAACAAAGACTGGCTACTCTTGCCAGAACACAAATGCCCAGAGACTCCTCAATTTTGTCAGTGCTAATGCTTTGGAACAGCCAGTCGATACCCCCACAAGAGGTGACAATATCTTGGACTTGGTATTAACCAACATGAGCAACTACTCCAGCATCCCTGCAGTATCATCCTCCCTTGTAAGATCCAACTATAAAGCGGTAATGTTTGAAGTCACCCTTTCCTCTGACCCCCCCCCCCCTCCAGCTAGGGTCAATCAAAAACACTTCTTCAAGCTGATTACAGCCTCCTGAGGGATGGTATAAACAGCTTCACAGCCCCCTCTCTCCTCTAGGAACTGGCACCAGTATTCAAAACTATACCAAATTACTATACGAACATTTATATAGATGCATGAAATCAGGAATACCCTGACAGGGCTAAATGTAGATCTGAAGAAGGCTTTGATAGCTGAAAGCACTAATCCGTTGTTTGTTGTCTTTTGTCTTGTTGAGATACAGCTCTGAATAAATCGTTGAGGACTAAATCATCTTCCACAAGGAAGAGTAAACCTATTTGGTGGCCATGTGCAATAAATAAACTCTATAACAAAAGAAAAAAAAATTCTGTCCAGCACCAAGGAGGAGCAGGTGCCCAAATGGAGGCAAACTCATCTTAGCCTAAACAAGCAAATAAGAGCACTTGTGAAATCCTCCAAAGCAAACTTCGAGTCCAAATTGGCCACATCTACTAGAGACAATCATAAGGCCTTCTTCACATATATCAGTAATCTCAAAGGTAGCACCCAGATCTGTTCAGAACTGGTGGTCAAGGACACCACATATACAACTGCCATATATATAGCAAACATGCTGGCTGACAGATTCAGTGAAAATTTCACCCCTCTTGTCTCCTCATCAGTAAATCAGAACATTCCCAGTGCCTGCCCCTTCCCCTTATATCTAGGGATCAGGTCATCACTGCTCACTCAAAGGCAAAAAATATACAGCCTCCATGGGACCTGATAACATCCCAGGCTGCATCCTACATGAACTCAGACAGGAACTTGCAGCACCATTAGGTGCCCTATTAATATCTCATCACCTGTAACAGACAAGAGACTACATATCACTGTACAAGTTGTATGGCTCAATGTCAGTTTCAAAATGATGCATCATTTGTGTTGTCACCATTGCAAAGATATGGGCATAATCATAAGAAACATTGCAAATGTATAATTTTCATAATCCTACAAGACTAAAACTGATACCTGTACATGTGTGCAGCATACAGACACAGTTCTTTTACCATGTTGTAAGGCATAATACTGTCTTCAAAATGAGTTATTACTTGTGACATTGATATGCTCTCTTGCAAAGTTGACCAAAATATGAAAAAAAATCATAATTTTCATAACCTAAATCATAAACTTACTTTGATATCTGTACGTGTACAGCATACACAGTTCTTTTACCATGATGTAACTATTAATCCTGTCTTCAAATGAGGTATTACTTAGTACAGTGACATGCTCCCTTGCAAAGATATCTACCAAAATATGAAAAAAATTCATAACTTTCACAACCTTAGTCCTAAACAAACGGTGATGTATGTACATGTTTACAACATACAGACACAGTCCTTGTATCATAAGGACTAACACTGTCTTCAAAATGAGGTATCACTAGGCACAATTACAAGCTCTCTAGCAAAGTTATTTACCAAAATATGAAAAAAAAAATCATAATTTCCATAACCTAAGTCCTAAACAAACTGTGATATCTGTGCATGTGTACAGCATACAGACACAGTTCTTTTACCATGTTGTAAGGCATAATACTGTCTTCAAAATGAGTTATTACTTGTGACATTGATATGCTCTCTTGCAAAGTTGACCAAAATATGAAAAAAATCATAATTTTCATAACCTAAATCATAAACTTACTTTGATATCTGTACATGTGTACAGCATACACAGTTTTTTACCATGTTGTAACTATTAATCCTGTCTTCAAAATGAGGTATTACTTAGTACAGTGACATGCTTCCTTGCAAAGATATCTACCAAAATATGAAAAAAATTAATAACTTTCACAACCTTAGTCCTAAATAAACGGTGATGTCTGTACATGTACAACATACAGACACAGTTCTTGTATCATAAGGACTAACATTGTCTTCAAAATGAGGTATCACTAGGCACAATTACAAGCTCCCTAGCAAAGTTATTTACCAAAATATGAAAAAAAAAAATCATAATTCCCATAACCTAAGTCCTAAACAAACTGTGATATATGTACATGTGTACAGCCCATTATTCTTTTGGTGCATTATTTGCAAAGATGATGCAGAGGTACATACCTAACAACTGGAAAACCAGCAGCTCACAGACACTATCAGATTAGTGGTAGACACATATCACTGTAAAAATGCACATTCTTGACATAGCCAAGTAATGTAATGTTTCTTGACCTGACCTGCATACATTTACTGTACCAAAGGGGAGGGAGGGTGATTGGAGAGCCACAGAAAGAGCACATGAGAGAACAGAAAGATGTACCAAAACTCTTTCTTTTTGCAAGTGGCCTTTTGGGGAGGGACTGAAGGCATCAGAGTGGCACCCTTGAAACCATGCATTTCCAGGAAAGCAGCACAGTGGGACTGAACTGAAGAGTCTCCAGGTTCCTCACTGCCATCCAGGATTATCCTAAGATTCATGGTGTCTAGGCATGACGCCCACTGATGCACACATAATCATGATGTTATATACCTTCCCAGAGACATTTGAAAAGCAACACAGCAGAATACTAGACAGGGACTGTGTGATACAGGAAATTACTACATAATATAATGTTCAGTTGCAGTAGTTCACAAAAATATGTGCCATGTAACAACAATCGATATATTAAAACACAAACAAAATTGTAAAAATGACAGAAACAAACTGGGGGAGGGGGCCTGAAATGACTCCACACAGACAGAATCCCAAATTTGGCTTGTGCATTCATCTATGTCATAACAACTCTACTTATGTGAATAGCAGTGGCAGCTGCTGATAGTTTTACCTGACAAGTGAGAACGACTCAATGTTATACAACTGCACTTATTGTTAAAATGTGTTAACAACCTGCATTTTCATTACTGCAAGGTTCTGCGTATGCAGACCTAGGTGCTAATTGCTACACATAAGCTGTTGAGTAGGCATTCACTATATTACTTGGTGCAGGTGTTATGTAACACTGACCCATTACTATCTGTTAGAAGACCAGAGTAATTCAGTAAAAAATAGTATAACACTTATATACCCTTCCTCCCACCTAAATTCCACACATGACTGACAGCCAGGAATATTGCCCAAAATATATGGTTGCTACATTCTGGTACTTTTGTGCAATTAATAACATTTATGTCACTGAGCCAATTGCTGGGTATAATCATAAACAGAAATGACAAAGTCATAAATATGTAAATTACCTGGTTGATCCATGTAAGACTTACTCCAAAAGTAGTAAATCAGTTTATCTCGCCTAACCAACCCTCTAGTTAGAATAAGACACAGTAGGGAAAAAGGCAGAAATATTGTCCAAAATATCTGGTTGAGCTATGCCAAAATTCAACAATACAATATGTCTCACTAAGCCTTTCATCCCACCCAAACATGTTTTGACTACACGCTCAGTACTGTTTCTTGACCTAAATGTTGTAGGATAGTCTTGTGTCTGTAAATACATATGTTTATCATATCCTTACATCTGAAAATATGTTTTGTCCACATCTTATGAACATGTCTTATGTGATCCTATTTACCTGGGCTATGCCTGCAAATGGTCCATTGAGATCAGTGCACTAGCCCTGTAAACAAGGTTAATTAATAAATACAGTGGCCAAATGGATTGTCTAATTATGCAAAAGCTTTCCCCTGACACATTAATGAATTAATTTCCCCAGTAACCCCTTCAGTTGTTTGTGTTGTGTATGCACAAGCACCAAACTGACACAATAATGCAGACACAAATAAGGTCACCGTTGAAATCCTCTAAGGCTATCTTTGAGTCCAAATTGGCCACATCCACCAAGGGCAATCACAACGCCTTCTTCACATATGTATGCAATCTCAAAGGCAACACCCAAATCTGCTCTGAACTGGTGGTCAATAACACCACATACACAAACCGTCTATATTACAACATCGAAGCTTTAGTTAATCAAATAACTAAAGCTCGATCTTGTAATATCGACAGCTAAAAGTGTTGAACGGACGATTCAACCAAGGGAAACACTTGGCCGAATCAAAAAAACAAAAAAAACTTTACATCCAAAATCAACTGTGGGGCTGTGTCCCCCACACCCCCCTACTTAAATATACCAACTCTGAGATCGCTCCAAATTGGAGAAATGGGCATACTCCACAGAATGGCCAAGGGAGGTGTTTCCCTGGGTTAAATCAGCTGTTCGACAATTTACAGTTTCGATATTACAAGTTCGAGCTTTACTTATTCAATTAAGTAAAGCTTTGATCTTGTCATATAGAACCTACACAAATGCCATAGATGTAGCCAACCTGTTGCAGACTGGTTCAGTGAAAACTTCACCACCTTGTCCCCACATCAGTAAACCAGGACATCCCCAGCACCTGCCCCCACCCCTCATCACCAGGGAGCTGGTCCTCAATGCCCTCTCAAAGGCAAAAAAATAGAGTCTCCATGGGACCTGATAACACCCCTGGCTGTATCCTACATGAACTCAGGCATGAGCTTTCAGCTCCATTAGACACCCTATTCAACCAAGGCCTGAGCACTGGCTTTATCCGGGCTAAATGGAGAACAGCCACTGTCATCCCTCAACACAAAGGTGGAGCATCCACTAACTCAGGCAATGATTGGCCCATCAGACTAGCCTGATCTGCAAGGCCATGGAATGCATTATCATGGACCTTACAAACAAGGACAGTAGCAACCTCCAAATACTTGACTCCACACAATTTTGTTTTGTCAAAGGGAGATCATGCCTGTTAAACTCAGTCGACTTTTTTGAAACAGTCATCAAAGCCATGGATGAGGGGAAGATGGTACACACTGCCTACCTTGACCTAGCCAAAGCCTTTGACACTATTCCCCACTTGGGCATAATAGATAAACTCTCCCAGATAGGCATCAACCCATTGGTTACCAGATGGGTAGCTAACTGGCTCACTGTAGAACCCATTCAGTAAATGTAGGGGAAGCCACCTCTAGTAGTAGACCTGTAACAAGTGGTTTACCCCAAGGATCAGTCTTGAAGCCTCTGCTGTTTGGTATATACTTTTCTGAGGTGCAAGCCAAAACCAGTGGTCTGTGGCTGACCAAGTTTGCAGATGACTGCAAGCTGGGCACGGTCTTAAATTCCCCTAGTGATGTGAACATCCTCCAAAAGGGCATTACCCAGACTAATGACTGGTGCCAGAAGCATGGCCTCAAACTGAATGCCAAGAAATGCATCATTAACCCCTTTGGGGAAAATGTCATCCCCACTAATTATCACATTAATAACAATGTACTAAGCATGCAATCAGTCATGAGGGACTTGGGCACCCAGGTTGATAGCAACTTGACTTTTGACCACCATGTTGCCTCAGTTGTATGGAAGGGTTTCTACATGGTCCACCTCATAAATAAGGGTATTTAATCCAGGATCAAGGAGGTCATAACATCCCTGTAGTCCCCCCTTATCAGACCCTGACCAGGAAAATCCAGGGTCTCAAACTCCTATCCTATACAGACAGGCTAAAAGCCCTGTCCCCCTGCTCAGTCTCATACAGACTGCTTAGAGGTGACCTGTGTCTGGCATACAAGGTCATTTCAGACCCAGCCTTGATGAAGTTGCTGGATATCTGTAAAACAAACTCCACTCACACAACCCGCATGTTAGGTCTTAACCTGGTCTGTGCCATTAATAGAACTTGTTGGAGGGATAGATTTGTGTCCCAAAGACTCCCCCATCTGTGGAATAGACTCCCTCTCCATGTCAAGCAGAGTACCTCTCTAGCCCTCTTTAAGGTAACCTGGACGACTGGATAGGAAACAGAAAATATACCCCTGGGATCCCACCTGTGTCCCTGCTGGACAGGGGAAACAGGTACTGACTTTGAGAGAACATGGGTGACATTCTTAGCTAGGCTTATAAGGGCCTCCGGGCCAGTAACCTAGTATTATTCTATGAACCTATGAACCTAGAAACTATTTTGCCCAGCAGTCACTTCAGCAGTCTGGCCATGTATGCAGAAGCACTTCCCTGATACACAATGAATTATTACGCCAAGCAACATCTTTATTACTATGTCCAGGTACACACATGCACCAAAATAAACATTCACCCAAATGACCCCTTTAGTAAAATGTTGAGGTATGCATAATCATCGAAATTAAATATTTACCCAAACAACCCTTCAGTATCATTTCCTAGTATGTGCAGTCACCAAAATGAAGCATTCATCCAAGTGACCCCTTCAATAAAATGTTGATGTATGCACAAGCACCAGAATGAAAGATTTCCCCAAACTACCCTTCCTTAACACTTCCCAGTATGTGAATTTTAGATTTCCTTCATAACATGCCTTTGAACCAGACACATGCTTTACCATTGTTGCTCTGTAAATTATTATCTCAGGCTCCTACCCCATTCATTCCGATCTCTTCTGCCTTTCTCTACTAATGCGTTACAAGCCACCATAATTTTAATGTTTGGTACAATCTCCTTACTAGATTCAAGATTCAATCTGGAGCTGTACTTAATTGAATCAATTAAATTAAGCACAGCCAGAAATGAATTGTCCAAGGGGTCTGAAGTGGCACTCCAATGTCTGCTCACTATTGTCTAGCTTTCATCACTACTTATTTGCCAGTAAACCACAGGTTTCTAAAATATGGGCCAAAATGGACATACTGTGATTATTTGTACAGTTTTTAGCTGTGATATAGTTGCATAAAAAATAACAGAAAGGACAAGTTACTTTTACAACCAATCAGGCTGCGTGCTTCAATCAGCCAGACCTGACTGAGTGCAGTTTACCGACAAATGAAAAAAATAAAAAAAATTCCTGCCCGAATTGTATAGAGAGTGATTCGTACCCGCACCTAAAACCTCATTACCAACAACTCATTGCTTTGGAATCTATGAACGTATGCCTGGCTGCTGTCAGTACTACATATCTGCAAATAAAATTTATTCATTAATTAATGTGTCATTTCAGAGAAAATGGGAAATGCAGAATTTTACTCCCCCACACACGCATATGTACAGCTTACAAATGCATGTTGTGGCATGGCTCTAAGTATACACTGCAGCAGCAATATTATAAAGTAGTGGTCAATCTGGTAGGTTGGACCTTGTCCAAACAGTGTGCATAAAGTAAAACAAACATCTGGCATTCAAATATGCCTCTGCTGTGCTGAACCAATGCAAGAATTAGATTTTCTACTCTTACATTGAGCAGGAAAGCTTCACATAGGTACATATATTGTTTTCCTTTGCCTTTACGCAAGTGTGACTGTTTTACTTTGACGAGCATTTATTTGATTCATCTGTAGAGTAAAAAGAACAGGAAAGGGAAAGGAACAGAATATCTGTAGTCAGCAGAAGCTTTGCAGGAGACAAAAAGAGAATCATTAAATCCTGCATTGGTCCTGCAGAGTGCACGGAGGGCATGCACTGAATCATGATATGCAATGAAGTCTGCTGGCAATTAGGAACTGAATGAAATCAGCAAGAAAAACACTGCAAAATATGCAGTTTAACAAAAATGCTTTGGAAGCAGCCGGATAGAGAAATAAATATTAAGAATGCCGTAAGCAACACTATTGCTCTACAGTGGCAGAAACTGCCGTTTTGTGAAGATACCTATAGCTGCATTTTAGCAACAGTTGCACTGGAGCTTTTGGCGCTTTACAGAAAATTCCCTAAAATAAAGTTTACCTTGTGAAAACTTGCAGATTGAAGCATGGAGCACCATGGGAAACTGAGAACTGAATGTCTTATTTTAGAGGGAAGTAAAACAGGATCGGAATTAAGGTATGCAGAAATTTATAAAGAAATGGAATGCCATGGGTGGGACTGTTGGAAATTCATTAGGGATGTCACAAACAAGGGAGGTCATTTACTAAGTGGGTGTGTGTGTTTCAGATTTGGGCAGAGGCATACAGGCCATTTTACAAAACAAGAGAGTGTCCCTTTAAAATGCAATGCTGACAAAATCGGCTAGCTGTGAGAGATTACAGCCACAGAAAGCCGATTTTCTCTGAAAATTTGTATGTAAACTATTATCAACTCCACTGTGAAAATAAAGTTGAGAAGGTACTTAAAGTTTAGGTACCTTTTCAACTTAGTTTTCAGCAGTGGAGTTAAACTGTGCTTGTAAAGATAGTCTCGCTACCAGACGGTACTCGGGTGTAATGTACAAGGATAGCTATTGCTTCAGGGAGCGCTCAGATGTAACTTTAGATGTGCCCTGTGATGGTACTCTGGGTTAAGGAGTCTGCCAGCACATTCTCCTGTGAGGAAATGTTTGCAGCTGTCAAGGTCATGTTAATTTGTGTGGCTATGCACCATGCCTCCTGTACTAGCATAGACAGTGGATAATACCTTGTGCTCCCTGTTTGTTTCAATACCACATAACTGTGGTGTTATTGGTGTACACCATGACTGTGCCTGGCTTGCAAAGGTGGGAAATGATCTGCACAGCTTGCAGAAGAGCTCTAATTTCTTACAAGTTGATGTGCTCCTTCACATGGGTGAGATCCTGTCCTTGAACCCCCCCCCCCCCCATGACCTAATCGAGGCATCTGTGTGAAGAACTTGTTTGGGTTGGCTGGGATGAAAGGAAGACCCAGGTTGAGCATGATCTCTTTCTCCCACCAGAACAGCTCCTTTTTGAGGCAAGGTAGGAGGGAGTACAGGGTATACAGGAGGTGGGAATGTTGGGACCACACAGATTTCAGGTACCATTGAATTTTCCTCACATGTAGTTTGGCTAGAGTAAGCACTGGGATGGTGGCTGCCATAAAACCCAAAGCCCTGAGGATATCCCTTGCTGTACAGTGTGACACATAATAAAGGTATTGAAAAAAGTTGACCAAACTGTGAACTTTTTCTTGAAGAAGAAAGGCATCCAAGTCCTGAGAGGGTGCAAGATGGAATTTTGTGAAGCAGGTTGTGAATCATAGTATCAGGAGATGTACAGTGTAATGTACATGCTCAAGGAGACTGTCCAGTTCAACCAACTAAGGCAAAATTTGAATTTCCTGTGTAGGGCAGTAAACCACCACTTGAGCTAGACACTTTGTAAAACCTCTTGGTGCTGTAGAAAGACCAAAGAGCAAAGCAGTAAACTGAAAAGGTGATGAGCCGAAGAAACATCTGAGGAATTTCCTGCAAGAGGATCAAATGGGAATGTTAAGGTAGGCATCCTTTAGGTCCAATGACACCAGAACGGCATGAGGAAGAATAAAAGTCTGAGGGGTGCGAAGAGAGTATATTTTGAAAGTGGGGACTTTTAGGAAAGTAATTAGAAGAGAGAGATCCAGAAGGGGCCTCTATTGTCCTTCCATACTTGATACCAATAATATTCCGGAATAAAAAACTTTTCCTATGAAGGAAGTCTGCAATCTTTCGATGGTGTCCTGATCTATTAATTCTTGAATAATAGGGTTACGCAATTGAAGCTGGTTGAGAGGTCGAAGAGTCATGCCCTTTAGAGATGGAATGCTTTCCCAAGATGTGGCACAGCCTTCTTTGATGATAGTCAGAACCTATTTGTATGTTTCCCAAAAGGGGAGAAACAGAAAGTCTTTTTGATAGAGGAGTAGAGGGGTTGAGGATAGGGGAGGGGTCGATGACAAGGTAGTGACAGGTTTTTGCTTCCAAAGGGAAGCCTCCCTGAAGGAGATTCCCTATGTGGTTTATCTGGACATCTTTCACTTAGTATTTTTCTTTTTTCGTGAGTGGACCTAGGGTCCTATTTAAAAAAGGAAGTAGACATAGCTGGATAGTTTCTCCGATATCAACGGAATGTAGAAAGAAGACTTTGTCTACAGTATTTCATACTCTTGCCTTGCTCCTGTAGGGCTTTGAAGAGATTGGCAGCCTGTGGAACAGACAAGAGATCTTTGTCTAAGGGCAAAGCTAGTATTTTAGAATTAAATTTCTTAGGGATGGGCTGACAGAACAGCTATGCATATTGTCTGATGACTGAATTGGTAGCAGCACCCCTGGAGGTGGTATCCACAACACTATAACTGCATGTTATGCAGTGTCTGGCTATTTATCTAGCTTTTGACAGAAAGGTCTGATTTCCTGCTTAAAATCCACTAACGGTGGGTCTGACATAACCTTTTGCAAAGACTGTAGTTAATAACTCTGAAAGCTAGGGAGAAAGAGGTGTAGACCTCCTTTCCCCATGCATCCATAGCCCTACTATCCATGTCAGTGGGAAGGGCATTAACACTGGAGAGTAGCTTAGATGGCTTATCAGAGGAGAGAAACTGCATCAGGTTCAGTCACAGTATTCTTATGGAGGTATTTAAGGTCATCAGGTAACTTATAGAACCTGTCTGGTCTTTTAGGTGCTGGTGGTTGAAAATTAGGAGCTGACGTGGACTGGAAGGTGTCCTGGTATGGCTTTAGTACTGGAGGGACTGGAGAAACAACTAGCACGCCCATTTCCCCGAAGTCTAAAATATCTGTTTTGTACATCAGAAATTTGCTTTGATTGCCATTCAACGTGCCTCATCATGTTTTGAATAGTTTCTCCAAAGAGATCTCTTCAATGGGAGAATCAGGTGAAAGGGGGTCCATTTCATCTGAAAAGAGCTGTGCTGGAGAATGAATTTGTGAGAAGTAATCCAGAGAGTGATCAGAGTCTACATCTTGTTCTTCCTCAGAGGAAGAATCATCTTGGGCATGTACTTGTGTGGCCTGAGGCAGCCGGGTCACATAAGAAGGTGGCTTCAGGGCCATGATAGCTTTAAATAAGCCCTGGGAGAAATGGGACCATTGTTTTTCCTTAGAAGCTGTAGGGGAGGTCATATTCTTAGCATTTTGATTTTTCTTTTTAGGTGTGCTGTCCACCTGAATGAGTCTCAGAGGTTTGGACCCTTGGCATACTTCAGAGTATGTGGAACCTCCTCCTGGACTAAGATTTGTGGGACTCTGTGTGGTCCTCCGAAATGGTTATGTGTGGTTCTTCCAAGGCATCCACAGCCTGCAAGGCATCAGGAGCCATACCAGCCAGAGTCTCAGTAGTGGTCAAATGAGAGGATATCTGATGTACCGTGGGTTCTATAACCTTAGAGGGCATGTTTGACTCAGAAATGTTAGGTTGTGAATCATCTTGGAGTGCCTTGAGTTTTTCTTTGGCAGAAGGGTGTTGTCAGGTGCTAGAGATTCCACCATATTTGTTTGGGTCAAATGTTTAGATGCCACGTTCAAGGGAAGCATTAAGGGAGGAAAGGCTCAACTTAAGGGTTTCTGGAACAAATAACTGGTAGATAGAGCAGGATTTGTAGTGATGTTCAAGGCAAAAACAAAAAAGCTCTTCGTTTTCAAGTCCTTGTAGAGAATTTGTTTACCGCACTCTCACTTAACCTTCTTAAGCTGACATCTAACAAAGATTTTGAACACAGTCCAAAATAGAAAAAAAGAATGTTCTCCAACAGAGCACTTATCTGGAAAATGAACAGGTGATGCAACAGTACCAACAACCCAACACAGATCAATCCAATGGATGCATGACTAATGTTCAGGCTGGTGGTGAGATAGTCTGATGATCTTGTGTGTACATCCACCTATATACCTCAATGCATACAAGCTGAGGTTACATATCGGATGTCCACCCTTGGGAATGTAAAGCTTTGGTACCCCAGTCAGCGGACGACAACCCATATGTTAAGCATACTGCAATATTAATTTCAGTCAGGACATACAATTTTCCTGGGCCAAAATGGAGTCACCACAATGACTTTTGGTAATTCTTTCAGAATCTTTAGAAGTAGTTTGGAAATCATTGGAAATGGTGGAAAAGCATACAGGAGCATTCCTGACCAACAGAATGACAGAGTATCTGTTCTCCATGTTTAGCTGCAAGGATATCACAAACTGAATTTTTCTAGTTGGGTTTTTTTTTTTTTTTTCTAAGGAGGTGAAAAGATCTATTTGAGGTGTCCCCCACATGTAGATCAAGCCTTGGGACATGGCTGTATTGTGCCTCCTCTCATGAGGATCTGCTGAGTCTGTCAGCCCCAATGTGTTGCTCTGACGGAATGAAGAAACCCTGAAGAGTCAGAGAAAGCTGAAGAGCCAGCTCCCAAACCATCACTGGTAACTGACAAATAGCGTATGACCTAGTACCCCCCTGTATGTTGAGCTACATCATCACTGTGTAGAGAGATTTCAAAGCATGAATCACTGCTAGTATTTCCTTGATGTTTATGTGCTTTGGTTTGTCTGAAGAGTTCCACAGACCTTGCACTTTTACTCTCAAGGAAACTACACCACACTCATAATCTGAAGAGTCTACTTGGACAGAATGAACTGGGGTTGGAAGAAAGAAACAGATTCCTGGGTTGACAGCCATTTGATCCCTCCACCACTACAATTCTTCTCTTACAACCTCCAGCATGAGAATCTGAAAGTACAAGAAGTGTAGGTGCTGGGTCCACAAAATTTTTTTTACTTACCATTGGATTTTTCTCATGTGCAATCTGCCAAGTGGTATCATGAGGATCATGGATGCCATGAGGCCTAAAATGCTGACAAAGTTATATTGAAGTTTGGAACTTTCATGTAAAAGTTGAGAAAAAAAGCAGATCCAACTCAGGTCTCCATGCATGCTCCTTTTGTACCAGAACATCCTGGAGTAAAAACCTTTTACTCTGTGATTTGCAAGGTACTGTTTCTATGAACCGTACTTCTAACATATGTTGCAGTACTGGTGGAAACAGGTCTGTCTGTCTGCTTTGGTAGATTTGAGGGAATTTCCCTGAAAGGAAGAGGTGAGACCCCCACTGGTAAGAGAATTATTCCTGAATCACCTTCACTACCCATCTGTCTGACCTCAGGCTAAGGGACTGAGGGTCACGTGGTGTGAGAGAGGTAAGGAAACTGAGGCAGGGGTTGTGGGTAAGGTAATCAGATTGTCAGCACAGTAATTCATTAGATGGAGTTTGACTCCTTTGGAGAAAGCTACTATTTTATTTGGTTTAGAAGAGTTATCCTGCCATTTTCTTTTGGAGGTCTACTTGTTATTAAGTTGGGATTTCTGTTTGCTCTGCCCCCTAAGGGATTGTGAAGTGACCTTATTACAGTAGAATCTGGGTACCTGAAAAATCACGGGGATGCTACACATCAATTTACCTCTGTCATCACACTGTTTTAGGATATGTGTAACTGCAGTCCCTAATACCAAACCAGGCCTAAGTGGAGAATTAAGAATGTCAGACTTCAGATCATCAGAAAAATTCTGATTATGCAACCAAACAAATCTTCTCAACACCTCAGAAGAGGCAGAAACTCTAAACCCAGTGTCAGCAAAAACACTGCTCAGTGTGTGTTTAGAAACTTGATTCAAGTTGCAAAAAAATTATTCAGATATGACCTGACATCTGGTGACAATACAGAAGAAAAATGCTTCTAAACTATAAGCACATTTTAACATAAACATTCACATATAGCCCTGATAATTCAAGATCCTAAAAGCTAATATAGTGGGAGCAAACAGTTTCTTACCTTGTTTGTTTAACCACTGACCCTTCTTATCAGAGGGTACTGGGTTAGGGGAAGCCAAAGATTTCTTGTTATCTGTTATTACTGGAGTTATTGTAGCAGGGTTAGCTGACAGTGGAGAATAACGACATTTATAATCTGGACAGACTGCTTATCAGCTTTTATATGGAAACATACCCAGTGAGTTAGGAGCCTTTAAGTAGCTTTAAAAGTCTCTCCAAGAGTTGGCAAAATGGGAGAAACGGGTGCAGAATTAGAAACCTTGTCCTCTAACAGGTCATAAAATCTGCCCATTTCTGGGGTAACCCCTGTTTGCTCCCAAGCAAAAACATCACTGAGAATAGCAACAGTCTAAGCAAATAAAAAAACTTGTCTAGGATTAACTTCAGGTTCACTCCCTGAAGTGTCAGAATTCTGGGCAATGGAGTCCTGAGGAGAATCACCCCTGTCTTTGTCAGAATTTTTTCTTTTGAAAACACACACTGTTCCCCTGGTGATACCTGCACTAGAACTGTGAAAAGGCAAACAGGCCCCATAAAAGACTGACTGCAAAACACCCCAAAGAAACAACCTGTTCATTTGCCTGGAAAAATTATGTTTTTGTTTGTTTTTTCTAGCAATAACGCAACTGGAAGAATGATCACGGCACATCCTACTGTCCTTGGTAAGAGGTCACTTTCCCTGGACAACTCATGTAACTAAAGTGTCTAGTTCTTCTCATACCTGCAATAAGTACTGGAACATCCCCTGACAGCACCCAACTACCGATCCACATTGACCATTACAGCTACAACACAAGGAGTTAAGGCAATATGCAAGTGGTCTTTGGAACCATCTCCGGCCATGCCAGAGTCACTAACTGTAGGCTGAGGCAATAATTTTACTTGCTTTTTTTTTCTTTTTGGGTACAAGCAGACTGGAAGAAGCAGGACTGGGTACAGCAATCTCATTAAGACTAGCAGAAGGTACGTATTCACTAACAAGCACCAGGCACACTTTTCTTCCCTAAACTAGTAAACACCAATAGTACACTGAAAATTGTGTCATCAGACCATAAACCTTTAGTCAGAAATATTGCAGAATATTTATTACTTCAAAAATGAATAAATGTTCTAATTCTGTTAAAAGCAGTAATAGGAAGAAAAAACACCTTCTGACTCTAAAAGCACAGTCCAAATATTTAATATTTCTATAAAAATCACAGTTTCCACATAAAATTGAAAAATATGCCAAGTAAATAGAACCAAAGCACATATAATCACTGTCAAAAGGTGGTATTCTTAAAGGGGACTACCATAAATCATTGTTCTTTTATACATTAATGTAAATAAAAAAAAATACCACAAATATTCTATAAAAATAGAAGCTTTTGATCAACTACTGTTCCTCTGGAGCCAGAGAGATGCTTTTCATTGAGGTGGCAGGAAAGTACAGAGGATTTACCTCATTCTGGTTGCTGATATACTTCCCTCCAAAAGGGTGCAGCCTATCAGCAGCCAGAGTGAGTCAGAGGGATGAGAGTTACAGATATGGCAATCTGGCCGGGTGCTGTGTCCTTGGTAAGACACTATTCATAAGCTACTGCAGCTGTGAGAATGACAACCATTATTCTTTCTGAAAAGGTTGCAGGGTCAAAATATGTAACTGAGTTTAAAAATGCATTGGATACCAGACCTATGCTATAGAGAGATGAAGACCTGAAAATGAGTTTGGTTAGTGAGTTGGGCGCTAAAGGAAAAAGACAGGAAAAGGTGGAACCAAGAAGCCAATTTCAGCTTGCCCAGCCTGGGGGAAGACAGTGGAAGTCTGGACTGGTTGTTTGCTATCACGCAAGTGGAGGCTTGTTGGTGGCAAACATACAGCCATTAACCAGGGACATTGGCTTGGCACTACCAAGCTGGTGATGGTAGCCCTGATTACTGTGCAAGAGGAAACATGCTAATTGCAGGGGAGGATACTCCTGTCCCCAGTAGTAATGCAGGTGCACGTATCAGCTACCAGGCTTAACAGAAAAATGTCCTTACTGTGTGCAGTTAAGAGGATGCATTTGAGGGACAAGGCAGGGTAGCTAAATACTTCCCTGGCCTGCAGAATACTTGATTTCTGTCCTGAAAAGCAGATGGCCCTGGATGTTGGGGAATATGAACCCAGATCTTAAGACTGCTGAGAAAAAGTAATTTTCTGCCACTTTAAAGACATTGGAGAACAAATTGTAAGACGAGGGACACCAGAAACCTTCATGTTTGTCTAGATAATGGCACTTTCTATCTGGCTTTTACTCTGAGGTGGTGTATACAGTGTCACTATCCAAGTAGTGAATGGACTTAATGCTAACTGGAAGAAGGCTGATGGTTATCAGGCAGGCAGGCAAAAATGAACAAGACAAAAAAAAAGAATGCTTAGGACAGAAACAAAGCAATTCTTATAAAAGATGGTTGGGCAGGGGAGAAAGAAATAAATTGCTGCTTAAACAGAATGGGTAGACTAGCCAGACCAAGTTGTCCTTGTCTCTATTCAAAAATCTATGTATGTTTTTATAAGTTAAGTGCAGCATTCAAAGACTTGCATTAAAAAATACCTCAGATTATCCTGGAAGCATGAATGCTGAACAATTCAGTTCCTGGTTCATTGTCCACTCATATCACAATGAAATAATGAACTTTGCATACCAGAAAGACAGGACCATATGATTATTCTGACCTCCTAGGAAGAGGGTGGCTACTCTGGCTACTCATGGATGGTATCAGGTAAAGACATAGGTTTATTGCAAGTACAGTCACTGTAAATGGTGCTGATGAGGGATTACAAAATATGTAGATAGCAGTTTGCACACACTACTGCCAAATAAAGAGGAAAGTGATGCAAGAGTTCAGGACTCTGACATTCTAACAAGGTATCCTACACCTACATGACTCTGGTCGAAAGCCAAACATGGGTGCACTTGTTCTAACCAGTGGATTATGAGCTTTCTTAAAACAAAATATAAGGTGCATACACTGCAGCCAATAGGAAACATACTTTGTCTCTGTTCATTTGTTAACAACAGAAATCTAAAGTTCCAAGCAGAGCAGGGAATTGGATGACTATTGTACAGGGGGACAAAGTTTAACAACCACAATACATATTGTTCATATATTAACAGAGGGACAAGGCTATTCTTGTGAATCTTAGCAGTAGCCCCAAATAATGGGTATGATGAAAACACATATGGTATAATGTGTAAATATTTTGTGCTTACCTACACTCATGGCACATAATCACAAACTATCTACAGTCACAGAGTATCATCAATTTATTTACACATTTTATGTGTCAAACCTACTAAAATTCCCCATAACCTGCAATATTTATGCTACTTGCTACGAAGTAAAGTTTACACAAATAAGACATGTACAATCAAACCTCCAAATAGACAAACCCGACTTGACCCCCAAAACTAAAATTTATGGTTAAACAAAAAAAAAAAGTAAATAAAAAAATTGAAATAGGCACTCCCCATTCACTGTAATATAAAAAAGATAATTTCACATGCTGCACATACAAATTCAACACAAAGTACGTACTAATTCTGAATACCTAAAGCACCCTCTAGAAACAAAATTCATCTATATTAGCACAAAAACAAAAAGTGAAATAAAACACTGATCACATTCTCTTTAAATAAAACGTGAAAAAGTTCAAATATTACAAAACAAATGTATGCACATAACCCCCCTACAAAACTGTCCATTTAAATTGAACTCCTCTGAAACAAATCATATTCATAAAAGAATGAAAAAAGTTAAATTAAGGTAATGAAGCATAAAAAATACACTAACCACATCTAGTCAGTCACTCCTAAAGTAATAGATTCATATTCAGATAAAAATGGAATGCTAAGTTTAGTCATTCTAGAAATCAATAAAAAATATATCACTTTAGCAAATACATACTGGATACCTGGCATTGGGGCTAAAACAGCAGAAAAATATATTGAATTAATGGAAGTCTCTTCAAAATGTGAAATTATTTATGCTGGAGATTTCAATTGCATACTTTCTCCAAAAGAAACATCTAAAGTAGGAAAATTTTCAATGTCTGCTCCAGCAAAAAATGTAATAGTTTCATATCATCTTTTAATATGAGACATTTATGAAATTAAAGATACAAATTCACTGGAATACACACATTACTCATATAGATTTGGTACACAAACTGCAACTGATAAGGTTTTTGTGTCAAACAGTTTGTTTTCTAAATTACACAAGGTTTCAATTATGTCCTGCCCCTTATCTGATCACAATGCCATAAGCTTCAAAGTTGACTATTAGATCTAATGAATTAAACTTTTGGTGTAGAATACCGACATAAATTATCCAACTGCCAGATTTTAAACAATGGCTATTAAAGGAACTGAGAACCTTTCTTGAATTAAACGATAATAATGAGACATCCAAAATTATCTTATGGGACACACTTAAATTAAACATGTTTGGAAAAATGTACAGTTAGTATACAAGTAAGAGGAAAGAATGGGATAGAGACATTCTAAATATGCAAAAGAAAATTGATACAATAAAACGTCTTCTTGATTCCAAAAGCTTAACAACAAATCTAGAATTAAAACAATTGAATGCAGAATATATGGAAATTTTAAATCATAAAGGGGCAATAAATTTGGAAAAACTTAAATTACAATCGTATTTGATAAATCCCAAGAATATGAAAAGAATGGCAGCTAAATCTAAAAATTTATTAAACCCTAATCATATTAAAGAAATTTTAGATTTCACAGGTAATAAAGCAAAGTGCAAAACAGACCTAAAAGACATACTAGAAACCTTTAGAAGATATCGTGAAGAAACCAACAAAGTCAGTACTAAAGAAATAGATGAAGACCGAAGAAATACCTTTCTAAAACTAAATATAAACATAAAATTGACTAAAGAGCAAAACATTAATTTGCTTAAAAAAAATTCAATGAAAGAAATTAAAGAAACTATACAAAATCTCAAAAATAATAAAGCTCCAGGTATGGATGGATTGACTTCAGAAATATATAAAATACTTCCAGATAATACTTCGAGTGTACTGACAGAAGCCTTTGAAGAATTCAGAAACACAGTAAATAAATTCCCTATGTGGAAATATGCCATGATATCCTCAATTCTAAAGCAGGACAAGGACCCTAAATAAGTATCCTCATATCGCCCCATATCACTTTTAAATGTAGACTACAAGATCTTTACCTCAATCATAACTAAAAGATTAAATCAAATAATGCCAATATTAATAAATGAAGACCAAACAGGTTTTATCTTAAATAGAAAAGTACAAGACAGTGTAATTAGGCTTTTTTCTTTAATTGACCTTGCAAACAAACAAATAAAAAAGAACTTTCAATCATTAGTTTAGATTTAAATACAGCATTTGATTCTATAAGCTGGTTGTACTTATTTGAAGTACTTAAAAATTATAATTTTTCATTGGATTTTATAGATTTAATAAATAGATTATATAAAGACTCTACTTCATACATCAAAATTGGTACATTTCTGTCAGGCCCATTAAAAATAATGAAAGGAACAAAACAAGGATGCCCATTATCACCCGTATTATTTGCCTTGTCAATAGAACCTCTTGCGAATTTTGTAAGAGCCAATCCTAGTATAATAGGATTCTCTGCTAATAGAAATCATATGTCTAAAATCCAACTATTTGCAGATGATGTTTTACTCACCATTGGTAATACTGATTCTTCTATTGACCACAATGTGTCCTCTCTACAAATCTCTGAAGAAATGCCAGGGTTATCTTTTAATCACGATAAAACTAAATTGTTACTAATAAATAAAAAAACAAGTCCAGCTCTGAACGCGCATAATAAATTCAACTGGGAAAATTATGACTTTAAATATCTAGGTATAATCATGAAATCCAATTGGAAAGCTTCCATAAAAACAAATTATACAAATTTATTTGACTTCATTAGGAAATATTTGGAGAACTGGAATAAAATATTTAAAATAGAAGAAAGATTATCCCTGATAAAGATGATTTTACCAAAAATATTATTCTATCTACAAACAATATTAGCTCTGCCTTCCAAGAAACTGATAAAACAAATTATTTTCTGATAAATGTTTTATGGCACCTTCAAAAACCAAGAATAAGTTATGAATGGCATTACAAAAATTGGGATGAAGGAGGAATAGCTTTTCCAAAGATAGAACTATATGGAGAAGCAAGAAAAAGGTAGCGAAACCAGAAGACAAACAGGTACAGAAGTGCTGGTCAGGACGCTGCTCGTGCGGATACAGGAAATCACTATTTCAGAAACAGCAGAAACAAGCGAGCTCTGTGCAATACTTCTTTATTTAAACCACAAAGAGTCTCACAAAGGACAAAATAAATCCAAAGAATAATCCACAAGTTAAGCGCTTTCGATTGGTACATCCAATCTTCATCAGAACTGATACAATTAGAGTTATTTGATCTTATATATACAACACATTTACCATAGTTCAAAAAGTGCGCCAAATTTCTTAAAGCAACAGCATCATAAGCTAGAAATCTATAAGGATCCTGTGTATTTGGGGACTAAATTTAATCTACGAGACAATATAAACACTATTAATCTAAACACACTAAAATGCAAAACACAATGTAAAGAATAACTCAATTAAATAAAATAAAAATCAATATATATGTGAATTATAAAACAAATATATACATAAAATGTAAGATAATAAGTCTAGTTACATGTTCAATTTCATATATGCAGGCTTATATAGAATTTTGAATATAAGTGTAAACAATACATATATAAAACACATAAAAATTTAAGTGTATATAAATAATTTCAGTGTATATAAATATTAAATGTTAAAACAGTATATATATATTCTTAAATAGTATTCTTAAAAAAATAGTATATATATATTCTTAAAAATTTTATTTAATTATTCTAAAATTACTCATCATATCTCATAATGGACTAAACAAAAATTAATTATTCAACAAGGAAAGGTTTGATGCTAATATGATCATTGAGACCAGGATATCTTGTCGCATCAGTTTTAATTTGCCATATACTCTCCTTGAGGGCTAATCTGTTTTTCCAGTTGCCTTCGAATGTCTTAATTTGATCAATGATAGCAAATATAAAATTATGGTTTTCCCCTTTGTCCATCACATGCCTATATAGTGCATTGGTGGTATCTTGTTTACTAATCTTATAATGATGTTCATATATTCGTTTTTTAATACATCTCTCAGTTTTTCCAATGTAATAAGCCCTGCATGCTGTGCAGCAGGCAAGGTAGACCACCTGTTTGCTATTGCAATTACCTCTTTTACATTTAATCACAGTATGATTAATATCAGCTAATATTACTTTATCAGCTTCATTTATATAGTGGCACTGGCGGCATCTTCCACATTTGGTACTACCTCAGTATTTATCCTTCACATGATTCACCTTATCTGTACATTCCAAGAGTCTTTTGATATTTGGTGCTACCTTATATACAATCTTTGGTTTGTTTCCTAACTTAATATCTAAACCATTTGAGTAGATAACATCCCAGTGTCTGTATAAGATTTCCTTGATGTAATGTACATAAGGATTATAAGTAAGCACACATACTCTATTAAAACTGTTGGTCACTTCCTTTATCCTAATGTTATTTATGCCATCGATGTCACCAAGCAATGGTTTATACTTGTTAGACCATTGGGAAATAACATATTGTGAAATTTTCTTAATCATTTTCATCGGGTATCCCCTTTTTTGGAACATATTACTCAGCAAATCTATATCCTCCTTCATAACATCCTCACTGGAGGACATTCGAGCTGTCCTAATACATTGTCCCTTAATAATGTTTCTGAACATGTAAGGCGGATGGTTACTGCTATACGCAATGAAATCATTAGAATAAGTTGGCTTTCTGTAACTTCTAGAAGCAAATCCACCACCTGTATGCCAAATAAGGGTGTCTAGGTAGGCAATCTCCTTATTACTAAATTTATAGGTGAATTTCAAGAATTCAGTAGTGCTATTGAGAAACTCAACAAACTCATGAATCTCAATCTCAGACCCCTTAAATAATATGAATAGATCATCCAGAAATCGAGCATAGTATTCAACCTTTTCATAGTATTTACTCTTAAAAAAATATTCGGTTTCCCATTCTAACATGACCATGTTAGCAAATATAGGGGCGCAAGAGGCGCCCATGGCCACTCCGATCTTTTGTCTAAAGAGTTCACCCTGAAAGGCTATATAGTTATGTTCCAACACCAGGGACATGAGTTCAGTAAGCAAACAGATCTTGTCCCAGGTGAACCCTGAATACTTTCTAAGGCTGTTAGAAAAAAACTCTAGACCTGCATCCTTAGGTATGCTAGTAAATAAATCTACCACATCAATGGTAATGAATATATAATCCTTATTCCATTTATCGGGTGTGAGGTTTTGTAAGAAATGCCATGAGTCTTTCACAATATGTGGCACCACTTTATATATATGTTTGGTCCAAGTGTCGATCAAGACTCCTATGTTATAGGTTTTAGATTTAGATCCTGACACTATTGGCCTATACGGGGGGTCATCCAAGGATTTATGAATTTTGGGTATACCTATTATTTTGGCCACCACCGGATAGTCATTTCTTATAAACATATATGTTTCATTACTTATTCTATTATCTATCATATATTCCTCGATGATAAGGTCGATTCTTTTATAACCTATATTAATTTCATTTTGTGATGAAACTTCATAATTTCCTGAATCATAAAGCCAGTTATGCATTTTAGAATTATAATCAGTAGTATAACAAACGACGATACCACCACCTTTATCCGGCTTCATTATGCGTATGTCTTTATTCCGTATTAAACTGTTCAAACATATTCTTTCTTTCTGTGTGAGGTTATCTAACCCTAAATTTTCTTTATATCTATTCTTTTTATAATTAAAACATAACCAATATATATCTTTACTCACTACCTGTTCATAACTGTGAATGGACTGGTTGTTAGGGGGTATATAGGTGCTTTGTTTCTTAAGTTTAACATTATTACTTACAATATCAGTTGTATTATTGTCAAAATGCAGAGCCAGGTTAAGTCTTCTACAATACAGTTTCACTTCCTTTATTGTATCTATTAAGTTAAAGTCAGAAGTTGGTATAAATTTCATTCCTTTGCTCATTAAGCTCACAAAATCATTTTCAATTAATACATCAGTATAGTTGTAAACTTTGAAACCATTGTATTCGGACATAACCCGGTGTGACTCTACTATGTTTTCTATCTTTTCTAAATGAGAAGTGTTTTCTCCATACTTGTGAATGAAAACATTAAATAGTTCACGGAGATGTTCACTATTATGCTTTATATTATTAATAGTTTGAATAATATTAGTCTCAGTCATCCCCTGCGTGATACCAGATGTTTCCATATTATCACATTCTTTATTCATCAGTTCCATCTGTTGTATTGATTTCTTTGTTTGGGTGCCGGGAAGAATCTCCCCCCCCGAAAATTTTCATCCCACTTAACACTTCTAGGTCTTTCATTAATACTGTAAATTCTTTCTCTACCTTCATTCTTCTTTTCATTAGGCCATATGTAAGCTCTATAATTCTCATAACTTTCTTTGTCCCTCATTAACTTCCTATTCTTTCTATCAAAAATCACTTTCGTCTTTTCTTGTGTATCCCTAAACTGTTTATTATATAAATCCTTCCAGTTACTGAACTCAGAGTGCCTAATAATGGTATCATTCATACATTCAAGTTCATAAGTCAGATAACTAAGTTTTTCGTCATTAAATTTAATAAGTGTCTTGATATAGGCAAAACCAAATTTATCAAATAATTCATTAAATTCCCTTTTGACTTCCTTACTATAATGGATACCTAAAGGGAGCTTAAAAAATCTAATACCTTTGGGTACTATCTTTGCATCAAGACATTTGGAAAAATATGCTAAGTCCATTTTCGTATTTTTATATATAGCCAACTTCTTTCCAAAATTATATATCATTTCCTTAATAGTATTATGTTTAAAATCATGCATTGCATATTGAAATTTTCATTTGTAACTACATTCATATTTGATTCAAAAACATAATCATCAGATAAAAATTGATCCATTTGACACATAGATGTATTAGCATTAGAATTAGAATTATTGTGTGAATTCTGCTTTTGTTTTTGTACATGCAGGCCTTGTCCATGACTTTTAATTGTCTCTTTTCTTAAAAATGGACTATTGGCTTGCATAAGTAAATTCACAGTACCTTTATGTCCATCACGTTTAGTATTGCCATATTGTTTCAATATTACTTTTTCTTTAGGTCTAGCACCAAGTGTCTCACGGTTACTTTTAATAAAACTGAAATCAAAAGTGCAATCATTCCCTAAAGAATGGCATAATAAATTATTTCTACTAGAAATAATAATAGGTAAATACCAACCAGCGTGAGCAGCGCAATTCTATTACTGTTCTTTTAGCAGCTGCTAATGATAAATCTAGTAAGTCTTGTGGATGTACTGATAAACCGAAAGATTTTTTTAAATCGAAAGATAGACCAGATGTAGATGGTACATTACAACGTGACTGTATTATTGTGCAAGACCTTATTACGGATGTTTCTATCAACGATACTCCTGAGCGGGCGTTTCCAGTTTTGTTACAGGAAACTGATATTTATGAACATAATGAACAAATTGACTTGCCTGTACTATCCGAAGCTCATTTACAGGATAATTTATGTTTGTCTACCAATCGAGACAATCAGTCTAGTAGAAATAATTTATTATGCCATTCTTTAGGGAATGATTGCACTTTTGATTTCAGTTTTATTAAAAGTAACCATGAGACACTTGGTGCTAGACCTAAAGAAAAAGTAATATTGAAACAATATGGCAATACTAAACGTGATGGACATAAAGGTACTGTGAATTTACTTATGCAAGCCAATAGTCCATTTTTAAGAAAAGAGACAATTAAAAGTCATGGACAAGGCCTGCATGTACAAAAACAAAAGCAGAATTCACACAATAATTCTAATTCTAATGCTAATACATCTATGTGTCAAATGGATCAATTTTTATCTGATGATTATGTTTTTGAATCAAATATGAATGTAGTTACAAATGAAAATTTCAATATGCATGATTTTAAACATAATACTATTAAGGAAATGATATATAATTTTGGAAAGAAGTTGGCTATATATAAAAATACGAAAATGGACTTAGCATATTTTTCCAAATGTCTTGATGCAAAGATAGTACCCAAAGGTATTAGATTTTTTAAGCTCCCTTTAGGTATCCATTATAGTAAGGAAGTCAAAAGGGAATTTAATGAATTATTTGATAAATTTGGTTTTGCCTATATCAAGACACTTATTAAATTTAATGACGAAAAACTTAGTTATCTGACTTATGAACTTGAATGTATGAATGATACCATTATTAGGCACTCTGAGTTCAGTAACTGGAAGGATTTATATAATAAACAGTTTAGGGATACACAAGAAAAGACAAAAGTGATTTTTGATAGAAAGAATAGGAAGTTAATGAGGGACAAAGAAAGTTATGAGAATTATAGAGCTTACATATGGCCTAATGAAAAGAAGAATGAAGGTAGAGAAAGAATTTACAGTATTAATGAAAGACCTAGAAGTGTTAAGTGGGATGAAAATTTTCGGGGGGGGGAGATTCTTCCCGGCACCCAAACAAAGAAATCAATACAACAGATGGAACTGATGAATAAAGAATGTGATAATATGGAAACATCTGGTATCACGCAGGGGATGACTGAGAC
The DNA here is from genome assembly GCF_019279795.1 of Protopterus annectens. Lineage (NCBI taxonomy): Eukaryota > Metazoa > Chordata > Ceratodontiformes > Protopteridae > Protopterus > Protopterus annectens. The sequence continues at coordinate 1,233,699,416 of NC_056747.1, forward strand.
TAATATTATTCAAACTATTAATAATATAAAGCATAATAGTGAACATCTCCGTGAACTATTTAATGTTTTCATTCACAAGTATGGAGAAAACACTTCTCATTTAGAAAAGATAGAAAACATAGTAGAGTCACACCGGGTTATGTCCGAATACAATGGTTTCAAAGTTTACAACTATACTGATGTATTAATTGAAAATGATTTTGTGAGCTTAATGAGCAAAGGAATGAAATTTATACCAACTTCTGACTTTAACTTAATAGATACAATAAAGGAAGTGAAACTGTATTGTAGAAGACTTAACCTGGCTCTGCATTTTGACAATAATACAACTGATATTGTAAGTAATAATGTTAAACTTAAGAAACAAAGCACCTATATACCCCCTAACAACCAGTCCATTCACAGTTATGAACAGGTAGTGAGTAAAGATATATATTGGTTATGTTTTAATTATAAAAAGAATAGATATAAAGAAAATTTAGGGTTAGATAACCTCACACAGAAAGAAAGAATATGTTTGAACAGTTTAATACGGAATAAAGACATACGCATAATGAAGCCGGATAAAGGTGGTGGTATCGTCGTTTGTTATACTACTGATTATAATTCTAAAATGCATAACTGGCTTTATGATTCAGGAAATTATGAAGTTTCATCACAAAATGAAATTAATATAGGTTATAAAAGAATCAACCTCATCATCGAGGAATATATGATAGATAATAGAATAAGTAATGAAACATATATGTTTATAAGAAATGACTATCCGGTGGTGGCCAAAATAATAGGTATACCCAAAATTCATAAATCCTTGGATGACCCCCCGTATAGGCCAATAGTGTCAGGATCTAAATCTAAAACCTATAACATAGGAGTCTTGATCGACACTTGGACCAAACATATATATAAAGTGGTGCCACATATTGTGAAAGACTCATGGCATTTCTTACAAAACCTCACACCCGATAAATGGAATAAGGATTATATATTCATTACCATTGATGTGGTAGATTTATTTACTAGCATACCTAAGGATGCAGGTCTAGAGTTTTTTTCTAACAGCCTTAGAAAGTATTCAGGGTTCACCTGGGACAAGATCTGTTTGCTTACTGAACTCATGTCCCTGGTGTTGGAACATAACTATATAGCCTTTCAGGGTGAACTCTTTAGACAAAAGATCGGAGTGGCCATGGGCGCCTCTTGCGCCCCTATATTTGCTAACATGGTCATGTTAGAATGGGAAACCGAATATTTTTTTAAGAGTAAATACTATGAAAAGGTTGAATACTATGCTCGATTTCTGGATGATCTATTCATATTATGGAAGGGGTCTGAGATTGAGATTCATGAGTTTGTTGAGTTTCTCAATAGCACTACTGAATTCTTGAAATTCACCTATAAATTTAGTAATAAGGAGATTGCCTACCTAGACACCCTTATTTGGCATACAGGTGGTGGATTTGCTTCTAGAATTTACAGAAAGCCAACTTATTCTAATGATTTCATTGCGTATAGCAGTAACCATCCGCCTTACATGTTCAGAAACATTATTAAGGGACAATGTATTAGGACAGCTCGAATGTCCTCCAGTGAGGATGTTATGAAGGAGGATATAGATTTGCTGAGTAATATGTTCCAAAAAAGGGGATACCCGATGAAAATGATTAAGAAAATTTCACAATATGTTATTTCCCAATGGTCTAACAAGTATAAACCATTGCTTGGTGACATCGATGGCATAAATAACATTAGGATAAAGGAAGTGACCAACAGTTTTAATAGAGTATGTGTGCTTACTTATAATCCTTATGTACATTACATCAAGGAAATCTTATACAGACACTGGGATGTTATCTACTCAAATGGTTTAGATATTAAGTTAGGAAACAAACCAAAGATTGTATATAAGGTAGCACCAAATATCAAAAGACTCTTGGAATGTACAGATAAGGTGAATCATGTGAAGGATAAATACGCTCGAGGTAGTACCAAATGTGGAAGATGCCGCCAGTGCCACTATATAAATGAAGCTGATAAAGTAATATTAGCTGATATTAATCATACTGTGATTAAATGTAAAAGAGGTAATTGCAATAGCAAACAGGTGGTCTACCTTGCCTGCTGTACAGCATGCAGGGCTTATTACATTGGAAAAACTGAGAGATGTATTAAAAAACGAATATATGAACATCATTATAAGATTAGTAAACAAGATACCACCAATGCACTATATAGGCATGTGATGGACAAAGGGGAAAACCATAATTTTATATTTGCTATCATTGATCAAATTAAGACATTCGAAGGCAACTGGAAAAACAGATTAGCCCTCAAGGAGAGTATATGGCAAATTAAAACTGATGCGACAAGATATCCTGGTCTCAATGATCATATTAGCATCAAACCTTTCCTTGTTGAATAATTAATTTTTGTTTAGTCCATTATGAGATATGATGAGTAATTTTTAGAATAATTAAAAAATTTTTAAGAATATATATATACTATTTTTTAAGAATACTATTTTTTAAGAATATATATATATTGTTTTAACATTTAATATTTATATACACTGAAATTATTTATATACACTAAAATTTTTATGTGTTTTATATATGTATTATTTACACTTATATTCAAAATTCTATATAAGCCTGCATATATGAAATTGAACATGTAACTAGACATATTATCTTATATTTTATGTATACATTTGTTTTATAATTTACATATATATTGATTTTTATTTTATTTAATTGAGTTATTCTTTACATTGTGCCTTGCATTTTAGTGTGTTTAGATTAATAGTGTTTATATTGTCTCGTAGATTAAATTTAGTCCCCAAATACACAGGATCCTTATAGATTTCTAGCTAATGATGCTGTTGCTTTAAGAAATTTGGCGCACTTTTTGAACTATGGTAAATGTGTTGTATATATAAGATCAAATAACTCTAATTGTATCAGTTCTGATGAAGATTGGATGTACCAATCGAAAGCGCTTAACTTGTGGATTATTCTTTGGATTTATTTTGTCCTTTGTGAGACTCTTTGTGGTTTAAATAAAGAAGTATTGCACAGAGCTCGCTTGTTTCTGCTGTTTCTGAAATAGTGATTTCCTGTATCCGCACGAGCAGCGTCCTGACCAGCACTTCTGTACCTATATGGAGAAGAAGTTCTTCTAACCATAATATGTCAATGGCTGAACCCCAATTACTCCTCCAACTGGAAAGATTTACATAAAAATATTTTATTCAATTGTTGTTGTTGTTGCGTCTTTCGGCTTTTCCCAGTTAGGGGTCGCTACAGCGGAACTCCGGTCCGCTAATGATTGGCAGTTGATTTTTATGTGCTGAGTTGCCGGCCCTAACACACAACCTTCAACAAAGGTACGCCCATTCACGCATGTCTCCACAGAAGACGCTCTAACTGAGAATCAAATGGGACATCTTGCTGTGAGGTGACAACGCTACCGCAGCACCACCAGAGCGGACCAAAAATATTTTATTCAATAATAATTCCAAAATGACAGAGTTTAATTTTTTTTGCAGATAACTATAACATTTTCTTAATCATAAAAGATTTTGTATACAATAGCAATAAAAATAATAAGTTAACCCCATTCACAGATAATATTTTAAAGAAATTCAAAAAGAAAATACAAAATAATCATACTGTTAATAGTTTAATATTTACGATATTTCCCATTGCTTACACAAAGGGGTGTTTGGACTCTTAATACACATAAAATAAAAGAAATGAAAAAAAATGGTTTAAATTTTTGGTACCAATTTCTAGATAATATCCACAACTTGAATTTTCTTTTAGCTAGATATAACTCACATCATAATAACTGGCTAAATATACAAACCTTTAAAGAATATATAACTAATGAACTAAAAGTGAGATGGAATTCAAGCACAAGTACACTTCCTAAATTATTAAATAGGTTTTATGATTTAAATACTTTGAATAATAAAAAAAGCATATCTTTATCATATATCTATAAAACATTAAGAGCCGATTCTCAAAATCAAATAGATACTTTATGGAATTATACAATAAAGATCAATAAAAAAAATTTTTCAGAAAAGGAAAAAGCATTAATTCTTAAATCTATTAGTAATACTACCTCTTCTCCCTCTTGGAAACTTTTCATGTGGAAATATATACATAGAAGCTTTTTTATACCTAGTACAGTTGCCTTAATGTTAAAAAAGACAGTGCTGAATGTTAGAAGTGTGGAGAAAAATTAGAAGCTGATTGGGCTCACGTTTCTAGGGTGTAAAACATTGGATTTATTTTGGCTAGACTTTAGAAACTTAGTAAAAGCTTTGTGGTCAGACAGATGTGAATTATCTGACTCTACATTACTATTTAACGCACCAATTCCAACGTGTATTCCAGCAACTCAAAGACATATACTTTGGTCTCTCCTAGCAATTGCAAGAAAGACTATTACTTCAAATTGGAAAAGCAAAGACAACCTCTCTTTCGGAGAGTTTATTTCTTTAACTAAGACTATTTGCAACAGAAAAATACAAACTATTACATCTAGAACAGCAAATGTTACACACAAAAAATTATCTTGGTTAAAACTTAGAAAACCTTTAAACAAAATGTAAATTTATAACTGAAGTTGTATAAATTATTTCTGATATGGACATTGTAAATAGTTTTAAATGGTTTATTTGTTAGATTGTTTTTTCCTAACAATGCTTATTGTATATTTAATTATACATAATTTCATGTCTAATATTTCTGTATTTGAAAAATCTAATAAAAATATATTACAAAAAAAAGAATACAGCATTATTAACGGACTTCTGATTATAACTAACTAAACTAGCAAAAATAACTAAACTAAGAAATCTTAAAATAACCTTTTCAGTACTAAAATACATCAAAAATAAACATTATGAAAAAGGCTTCAGAAGAAAACATTTGTCGGACCTCCATTCCTAAAAAAACTTTGGCAAACCACCCAAAGAATTATATAGCAGAAATGTAGTCAATTAATGTAATCAAATGAAGTCAATGGGAAATTAACACAAAAACATACAAAATGGACACATGTGGTCTGTTTCTTGTGATAAATGAAATACCTTATGCTGTGGGACTAGAGCCAATAAAAATTACAATCCTGCACATTAGGTACAGTGCATCAAACTTTGATCTATTACTCCCACCATCAGTGATCAAAACAGACTTTGCAGAAGGCCAATTCAGACCTGGAGGGGGTTTAAGTTCATGGTGAAGCACAGCTCCCCAAATGAAGGTACTTACCCCCCCTTTCTTTTGTGATCCTATAATTTGGTGCTAGGGGCATGTTTATACTTGAACATCAAGGCAATCAAAGTTAAAAGAGTGATGACGGTGAGGGTAGTGTGTGTGCATGCATGTACGTGAAATGACCTGAAAACATTACAACAAAATGGGTAGCAGTGTTCATTATCACGGCCATCAGAACGATACACAGTCAAATGGTAGTAACTGTGGAGGGGGGTTGATCTGTCTGTGAAAGCATACAATCTACTGGCACTTCATCAATGTTAATTACATTGCTTGGGGGATGTACACTTATGAAATAAGTTAAATATATTACAATGGGCATAACTTATTTCACCTGACAAAGTCAACCGTAAGAGGTGTATTTAATCAGAAAGTGGTTACTGTACATGTGTCGGGAGGAACAAAATCTGCGCAAAAACAACTTGTCACTTAGTCAAAGTTAAATGTTGACTGGTGAGGGGGTTGCCAAAGTATGCCAAATAAGCTAAAATGTATCAACTGGAAGAATTTCATTCATTTTATTGTAGTCATGCATGAGATGTACCAAGCCAAATAATGACAAGGGGGGAGCTATTCTGTCACAAAGTGAATGTTATTGTTGTTGGATTACAGTTAAGACAATCAATAGAGAATTGTTGTCCGTGTTTGCAAAGCAAGCAGGAAATACATTGCAAAAAGCAGAATTTTTTACATTTGACTATAGCAGTAAAACGCTGTGTACTCAAGTCAAACATGATTATACTGTATGATGGGAGCCTGTAAAAGCAAATCATTTATTATTGTTTGATCTTAGTTACAATACTGTGAATCTGGAGCGTCAAGGAAGGTTGTAGATGAAGCTGAAATATATTGCAATGGACAGAATTTCTTTCTATTGATCATCAAACAGTAAAGGTGTATCCAACCAGAAAGTGAATGGTTTGTGACGAGGACCACAGTCTGTATGTGTTGCTCTTCATTCTTCTAATTTACTGTGTTAATTCACTTAAAATGACCATACCACTGCTGATCCTGTACATTCTTACCGCTCCAAAAATGTTATCCTAGGTCTAAATGCAAATATCCCATAAAGAGATGGTAGCACATTGCCGTACTCCAATGTTTTAAAATATTTTCTCACCAATCTGATATAAAACAGTTAGTCAGAACACAATTAGGACACACTGTTTAAGTTCTATCATTATTTCCTTTTCAATGACAAAATTTTCAATTTAAACTACTGAATTAAACCAATAGCTTTAACCGATATTCATGGTTGAAACAATGAACGCAATATTTAGTCAAAATGTATTGTTCTGAATTAAAATACATACATATATAGATATATGTATATACACACAAACACAAATTTTATATGTATATATATATATATATATATATATATATATATATATATATATATGGATTCCTATTACAAGAAAGAAAGTTTACTACTTCGAACTTGTAATAGGAAGCCTCACTTCTGTGAAAGTTCACTTTAACGAAAGTGAACTTTTGCGTAACTGCACTTCACCGAAAACACCGCCGCACAGTGGAGGACATAAAAAACAAGCTATATCCTCCACTATGGTGTAATAGTCACGGACCTTAGGGTTAGGGCACGGGTTAGGGTAAGGGGATAGTTAGTAAAGCTATCCCCTTACACTAACCCATGCCCTAACCCTAAGGTTCGTCACTATCGCACCACAGTGGAGGACACTGCTATGTCCTTCACTGCGCTGCAGTCGTCATGGACCTTATGGTTAGGGCACGGGTCATGTTAAGGGGATAGCCCACTTACTATGACCCCGTGCCCTAACCCTAAGGTCCGGGAGTACTGCACAGAAGTTCAGTACAACACCCGTTCGTTGTACTGAACTTTGCGTAAGTGCACTTTCGCTGCAGTAAGCATTCCATGCACTATTTCGAATTAGTGAAAATTCGATCGAGTGTATGGAACCCATATATATATACATATATATATATATATATATATATATATATATACACATATATATATATATATATATATATATATATATATATATATATATATAGATATATATATATATAGATATATATATATATATATATATATATATATATATATATATATATATACATATATATATATATATATATATATACATATATATATATATATATATATATATATATATATATATATATAAAGTGTACACACCCCTGTTAAAATGCCAGGTTTTTGTGATATAAACAAATGAGACCACAATAAATCATTTCAAAACTTTTCCCACCTTTAATGTGACCTATAACCTATACAATTCAAATGAAAAA
>NC_056747.1:1233711998-1233744498 GCF_019279795.1 Protopterus annectens
TGTTACTAAAATCGGAATCTCTGTGGTAGAAACAGTGCTCTAGGAGCATAAAAAGACACAAACCACTCAAAACCAATAGTGTGGGGTACTACTGTATACAAAATTCACCACATCTGCCGTGATGAACAAAACACTTGTGTCATATGCTAAGAAAATCAGATTTGCAAGGAAATACCATGAATTCTATCAAAATTTGCGACTTTGTATCAAATAACCCTTTGCATTTCATATCTATGTATTTTGCCAATGGCTCAGTTTTAAAGTTATTTTAAGAGTTTTTATTTAACATTTGTTTCCTGGGAAAGTCCAACTTGGAACGAGCCAATTTTCAGAGGAGACCCAGGGAGAAATGCTCCAGAAGTATGTCTTTGAAAGTTGGGAGGAAACCGGAGGAACCAGAGAAAACCCACATGAATGCAGGGAGGACATGCAGACTCCACACAGAAGGCACCCCAGCTGAGAATCGAACCGGAGAACCTCTTGCTGTGAGGTGGCAACGCAAACCACTACACCGTCCAAGAAGCCGCAATTATAGGTCTGGGGGGAGACACACTGACATTTGTGAATCTTAGGTATACTAAACACTGAAGGAACAAGAGGATTAGAAACCTTTAAAAACTGAAAAGTTTCATAACCCCTTGAAGTAACAAGTCATTAAGAATAAAATCAAGCTTATTATAAGCAATACTGATTTCATTCTTCGACACACTCCTATAAGTTGTCTCACCTGACAAAAGTTGAAGCATCTTATTCAAATAGTCAGCACTGTCCATAGCGTCTATATTAAATTAGCGAACAGCATTTTTTTTCCCAGGGGAAAAAAGGGTCCACCAAAAAAAATAAAATAAAATAAAGAAAAACTTAAAACATTACATAATGTGGGGGGCTTCACTCCCCACACCCCTCTACTTAAATATACCAACTCCGAGATCACACCACAGTGGAAGAAAGGGCGAACTCCCGAAACCGGCCCGGCGATTTTTTGCCCTGTGAAACAAATCGCTGTTCTGGGTGTTCGAGATTGTAAGCTTTCACTTAAAAGGGGTCGATGAATTAGCGTTCGCTTTTCTAAGCGTTTACTAATTCAATATAGACCCCTATCCGTAATAATGACCTCACTACTTTTTTTCCAGTTTCATTATACAGATGTTCTTATTTTTAACCAACTCCAGTAAACAATGTTTTTCACCTAACATGAGGTTCTTAGTGCTTCAGAATTTCTGTTTAGAAATCTCTCTAAACTGATCCTCACAAATCCATGCAAAAACAGCCACCCAGGGATTAACTGGATGCACAAAAACACTTTTCCTGATGAGGCTAGAAGAGGGGTTGGAAAAACTGGTTTTGTCAGGGGAAAAAAAACAATTTAAGGTTTAAATTCCTAGTAAAAAGCTTAAGCTGTATCAAAACTTTAACTAAATCAAGTCTAAAACTAGGAATACAATTAAAACCTTTCCTAAATACATTATTGCACTGTCAGACACAGAAAGTTGGCTAAGTTGAAAATCTTAAAATAATCATAAGTCAATGACCTAAAACTTCCAAAAAATAAAACACACAACAATAATTTAATGTCTGCTCGTCTTCCACTTCCCCCTTCATGGATTCCTCAGGGGTTGGCCATTGTAAGGACCCGTGTTGAATGTTACATGATTGGACCCCCTCTGGTTCACTAATTTCTCTGAATGTTGAACCTGGGGGTTAGGTAAAAAAGGTTCATGTTCAATTGAAAACAAATAATCAACCTATGTGCTCTCATAAGTCATGGTTTATTTATTTATTTATTATTTATTACATTTGTTAACCGGCTAGTATCCGACTGGGTTAAAAAGCCCATTTTCAGCGGAGACCCGGGGAGAAAAACTCCGGATAAAAAATGCAAACAATAACAGATACAAAATTTGCAATACTGGTCTTTCCTATGTTTGTAAGGTTGAGACCAGAAGGTCTAGTATATGCTTTACCACATTCATATTCAAGCCTATCTTTATCCAGTTTTTTTTTTTTTATCAGCCACAGCCACATAGTAACACCCAGGACACAATGTGATGCAAGACCCTTTAGTGATACCCTCAGGGTACACATTTCCTAAGTCACCAAAATATCAGTGGAACACAACTGGCACCAATCATCAACTTAAACTCACTACTTGGAACCCACTATCTGCCTTCTTTCTATCTATTTTTAAATAATTAAATTGGAGTTTGTAACATTTTTCAAAAGAAGGCCAACCAACCTACTGCAAACTTTAAAACTGTGGACATTATTTGTGTCAAAAATATGAAAATAATTGGCAGTTTCCTTATTTTATATCCACTAAGATGATCATGTAAATATGTAGTTTGTGTACTATGAAACTACAACAAAGAGGCTTGTACTGACATGTTACTGGCTTACAGCTGTCAGAGAAAGAACATACTGTCCTTCAGGGATAAGCACATATTGTGTTGAGTGGTGAGAAGCATTTCAAGCTCTGGAGATCAGTACCTGTTGTAGCAGTTTTTATGCAAATTCATATTTGGAGGGTCTTTTGTCATGCCATATTCAACTGTGGATTAAAAAAATAAAGACAACTTAAGTAGTGGACTCAGCTTGCAAAAGGCATAAAATAAACAAACAGGTGCTACAGAAATCAGAAAAAGAGTCATACTAATTGCCTGTGTCTTAAACATATTAAAGCTAAGGGGATTTTTGAAACATCTGATTAAATTTGGTAAAAAAAAAAATATGAATACTCCAAACAAAATAAAAATATTTCAGTATTATCTCCTTAAAATAAAATGGATCATTTTCTAATTTTTCCCTGGCCACTTAAGCATTATTCTTCAGTAATATACAGAGTGAGATGTTTGGTAGATTTTTGAAAAATCATTTATCATTAATTACAGTGCGGATGTGGGTGAAACCCAGTTTTCGGTATACATGGAATAAATCAGGCTTTAGTTAAAATTAAAGAGAATTGCAACACAAGACCTACTGTGGCTGGATCCCTGGATACATTGTTAGCATGCCGGAAGGTAACATTTTTGCCCCACTGTTGTGTTTACTTAAGTCTCTAAATCTCTAACAGATGGTTAAACACCCAAGGCTTGACAAACTGCTGCTGTTGTCCATATTCATAAGCCTGGTAAAAGTAGGTCTGAATCCTCACCAGCTTGGATTTCTGCAGAACATGTTTGACTAAATTGATTTTCCAATCTAATCAACTTACAGGTACATAAACTTTGCACTTAGAAAAAACATGTTTAATTACTAAAATGTCTTAATTATTTACCTGACAGACATAAGTGCCACTAAGGTTAAGTGCATTAGTCAATGGTTTAAATCAAGAAGGCCAAAGGAGCATCCTTCCTCCTAGATAAACTGCCCCCGGGGGGGGGGTGCCAATGTTTTACTGGACTTGCTGTCCTATGATGTTTAATTTATTGTTCCTTTCTTAATTATTGACCCAAAGTATTAGTTAATAAATTTGCAGACAAATATAAGCTTAGCATGGCAGCAACAAATCCTAGTGATACAATTAACATTGGTGATGGCTACTTACAGCATGCAGTAGTAGTGTAATCGTGGGTTAAGCCAATAAATACAGCAATGTGGCACTCCTGAAGTAAAATGGGATGGGAGGTGCATGTATTATTTTAACTAAATGAACAAAGTCTGTAACTCCATACTACAAGTAACTGTAGCCCAGAAAAGCAAGCTGCAAACAGTGCTCCTCTAACAGCACATACAAATTCCATCACATTCAATATACTCTAAATTTCCCCAATTCATAATAATCAATTATCATAATTTCGTACAAGACAGACTGAACACCGCCAGCTGATAAAAACAAATTTCCTAAAGTGAGTAACTAAATGGGTTAACTCCACTTTTGTTTGCAATGTATTTATTTACTTCACATCGCAACACATATACTCCACAAATGCATTACAAACAATTCCAAGTCCTACACAGCACTAAAATTTTCCCATCTCCTGTATCTTTTTTGCAAAACAGGTGATAAAAGTGTTGCAAAAAAAATGCAAAGTCCTTCATAAAATTGCAAATGTTTATGCTGCTGTAATGCAGGTTAACAAAGTTTGCTGGTATGGGTCCTCCTGTCTGCAGATGGTCCCCCCCCCCCTTTGTTAAATCACGCACAGGTGACTTGGTTGTACAATAGGGACATTCATTACTTGTTGAGTTGTCAGGTAAAACTCCATACCTGTTCACTGTAACTGCTTTGTTTAAGATCTCGCCCACTTTGAAAAAATCCAGACAAAACCATATGTTACAATTTAACCAAATTCTGTCAGCTAATTTATGGCATAATAATAAGACCGCTACTTAAAACACTCGTAGCAGCACAGGTAAAGCTGCATTTTAAAGTTCCTGGATTCTCAAAGTATAAAACAATAAAACAGATGAAAGACAACCTATATTGTAGAGCTAAAATTAATTACAATACTGCAAGATGACATGTTACATCTGGGGAAACATACCAGATGTGCAATGTGATACTTCTTCCAACAGAGAATTATTACTATGGTAACACTTGTCGCTACTGTTCTTGGAGCACAAACACTGCTCAAACTCTTCCTCTGGGTTAAGCTGTTTTCCTCAGCTTTAATTTTTTCATCTACACAACATTTGGTGGAATGTGGACATCATAAGTGGGACAAAACTGAGAATATTGAGCTCATGTGGTTTGGTGCTAAGGAGAAAATCCTGGAAGCAGACTAGACTAATTCTGAAGCTGTCTCACCAACTGCAAACAGAACTGATTACTGCCTGTGATGTCCAGGCAGTAGTTTAAGAGATGCACTTAGAGTTACCACCCGTCCCATTTTGCGAGGGACAGTCCCTCTCTTTGGGCAGTTGTCTCCTGCAAAAAAAATGTAAAAATGGCAAATATCCTGAGATTTTAGGACAAAATTATTTCCTATATTTTGTGTAATAGTTGCATAAAACAGTTATTCTGTATTTGAAATACCTAAATATTATAAGAAACAGAATAAGCAACTAAAATACTACAAGTATAAGCTTTTATTTAGGCAAAAAAGTGAAGTTCTGCCCTTTGTACTGGCCGTGGGTATGTTTCGCCCTGCAAAATCTGATATTTGTACCAAAAATGTCCGACTTTGGGCATTTGAAAAGGTAGCAACCCTAGATGCACTTATCTAGCCAAGACTGAACTTGACAGTCAAAAGGAGAAGGTAAACACTTGCACCACACCACACTCATCGCATAGTCCCACTAAACCTACACCACCAAAATCCAAACATAGAAACACAAAAACATTTGCAGAGGCTCTCAATAATAATCTGCTCAAGAAACAGAGACCTCTAAAGCAGAAACGCAAGCAACCTCCACTACCCAGCACAACCCAAATGACACATAGCCCACAGACTCAGTGTGCCAATAAACCACAGGCCATAAGGCAAACCAATGTACCCAACACACTAGTCATAGCTGACTCTCTAGTCAGGCACAGTGCTGTCCCACTCACCAGGCTAAACAAGGAGAAGGGTACTGTCAGCTGCCTGTCGGGTGCCAGGATCCGCCACATAACCCACGCACTCAGGTCACTTCACAAAAGTACAAATATGAGTCTGTCATTTTCCATGTTGGTGTGAACGACCTGAGATGCATCTCCCAGGACTACATGAAAAGAGACATGGAAGAGCTTTCCGATCTTGTAGCCCAGGCAGGTATGACCCTAGCCCTGAGTAGCATCCTGCCATCACCCAGAATGATGCCGCAGTACAAGGACAAAATGATTGACTTCAACAATTGGCTAAGTTTCTGGTGTCATTCTAAGGGGATCCAGTTTCCGTCTGCCTGGGATGACATGGTCGACAGACCACAAAGCTTTGCCAGAGATGATCTGCACCTGTTGCCCCTGGGATTCCGGATACTGTTTAAGGCTCTTGTCACCCCTATAGTGCCCTTTTTAGGCAAGGTTCAAATGACAAATTCAATACCGTAACAGGAACAGGCAAGCAAAAACTGAGGGTAATGCTACTTAGTGCTAGAAATCTAAATCTAAAATGCACTCACTCGAGGCACTCCATAAAATGGAGAACATCGATATCTGTACAGTGACTGAGACCTGGTTCAAGGCTCTAGACAGCACCCCTGCATTACCAGGCTATAACTCATACCACACCTTTCAGCCATCTAACCTGGACCAGAACACCAAAGGCAGAGGTGTGTCCATATTCATTATGGATATCCACACCGCCAGGCTAGTTGTGCAGCATAATGCATCTGAGGTTATCCAAGTGCAACTAACTCTGGGCAAAACTGCAATCCAAATTGTAGTTTGCTACAGATCCCCCAGCATGCCCCAGGATTACCACTCCTCTTTTCTTGATATACTGGAAAATATTAGGGTTCAACCAAACACCCTAATAATAGGCAATTTCAACTACCCCACCATTAACTGGGAAAACTACTCATGTACCAACTCCTTCGCTCAACGCTTTCTGGAATTCATAAATTCCAATGCCCTGGATCAATGTATCCACACCCCCACCAGGGGCAACAATATCCTAGACCTAAGTCATTAACAATATAAGTGACCGGTGCTCCACACCTGAAGTCAACTTCTCATTGGTCAAATCCAACCTTAAGCTAATCACCTAGATATCCCGCATCCCGCCCCCACCCACCATTAAGGAAACCATGGTAAAATACTACTCCAAAGCCAACTTCTTGCTTCTTAAGACAGAAGTGGTGAACTTCATGACACCCATGCAGATGAACAATACAGTTATGACTGCTGAATCCTACACAAATGCATTTTATAAGCACTTACAAGAGTGCATGGATCAGTAACAGAACCAAGATGCTATCCTCCAAAAAAAGGAAGCCAATCTGGTGGTCCACTGTCATAAACAAGCTCTACAACAGAAGGAAGAAACTGTTGCAAAAGAGAGTAAAATCCCATGAGAGGAGGAGCTCCCTGGTCAGCCTCAGTAAGAAGCTGAGATCCCTTATAAGATCCTCCAAAGCTAGTTACGAAAACAAAATCGCCACTGATTCTAAGAGCAACCACAAAGCATTCTATAGCTATGTCAAGAATCTTGATGGCAACACCCAGATCTGCTCTGAGTTACAGCACAATGGCATGAAAATTACAGAACCAACTGATATTGCCAACATCCTGGTAGATAGGGTCAGTGCTAACTTTACCCCCCCCCCCCAAAGGGCCCATATCTATACAGGAAGAATGCAGAGTCCCTGTAATCACATCTATGCAGGTAAAAGCTGCACTCTCTAAAACCGAAAACACAGCATCCATGGGACCAGACAACACCCCAGGCTGCGTCCGAACTGGCTCCCCACCTAAGCACCATGTTCAATCATAGTCTCATATCAGGCTTTGTGCCCACTGAATGGCACACATCAACAGTTACCACACTCCACATAGGGGGAGCCACCACTGATCCTGGGAGCTATCGCCCTATTAGCCTGACGAGTCTGGTCTGCAAGGCCATGGAATGTATAATCATGGAACTCATAAACAAAGACATTGGTAACCTCCAAACTCTGGACCCCATCCAGTTCGGGTCTGTAAAAGGCAGATCATGCCTTCTGAACCTGATCAACTTCTTTGAGGCAGTCACCAAAGTCGTAGACGAGGGTAAGGTGGTTCACACAGCCTATCTTGACCTCGCCAAGGCTTTTGACATCATCCCCCATTCTGGAATTATAGCTAAACTCACTAAACTAGGTATAAATCCCCACATCACAAGATGGGTTTCCAACTGGCTCACTGACAGAACCCACACTATAAAAGTTGCAGACTCCAAATCTGACATCAAATAAGTGACAAGTGGAGTACCACAGGGTTCAGTCCTGGGACCTCTCCTGTTTGGTATCTACTTCTCTGAAGTACAGGCTAACACAGAAGGCCTCTGGCTAACAAAGTTCGCAGATGACTGCAAACTAGGAGCCATAGTTGAGTTCCCAAATGATGTGGACATCCTACAGAAGGGCCTCACTGGGACAGATGCCTGGTGTCAGAGGCATGGCCTCAAGTTCAATGCCAAAAAGTGCATTGTCATCCCCTTTGGTAAAAACTCTGTACACATGAACTACCACATAAACGGCAGTCTACTTAATGCCAAATGTGTGATAAGAGACCTTGGGACCCAGGTGGACAGTAGTCTCTCCTTTGATAATCACATCGCCACAGTACTCAGGAAATACTTCTATGTGGCACACCTCATCACAAAAGGGTTCTCATCCAGGAAAAAAGAGTTTTTTTGTTCCCCTCTACTCGGCACTCGTTAGACCCATTATAGAGTACAATGCCCCTTTTGAAATGTACCTCACAAGACATCTGCAGCAGCTAGAATGTCCACAGAAGTACCTCACAAAGAGGATTACTGGCCTCAAACAGATGCCCTACACTGACTGTCTCAAAAAACTCCAGCTTTACTCTGTAGCATATCACCTACTCTGAGGAGATCTCTGCCTAACATATAAAGCTATGTTAAACCCAGAGCTGTTGGACATGCTACACCTAAAGAAATCCCAATCCCTTCGAGGTACATGCTCTGGGGACCTAAACCTTGTCAACACAATAAAAAGGACATGCTGAAGGGATAGATTCCTGTCCCAGAGACTTCCTATACTCTGAAACAGGCTACCCATCTATGTCAAGCAAAGTTCCTCATTAGCACTAGTCAAGAAAAATCTTGATGAGCGGATGGGAAATAGGAAATACACCCAGGGGATCACTTCTGTGGCTCTGCTTGACAGCGGCACAGGAAATTAACTTTCTTGGGTGGCATAAGCCAGGGAATCTTGTTGGCTAGGCTTACTTAGGCCTTTGGGCCAATAGCCTAGTACCTACTGATGAACCTATGTTCTGGCAATTGCTTACAGCGAGCAAGTGTAACTCAATTGATATTCCATTAAGTAAGATACCCAAGTGAGTTACACCTGCATATTATATAGCAACCATTGCTGTCAACTTATGTGGTCAGATATTTGGCTTGAAGCTGAATCATACAAAATGTATGATAAGAAATTTGGTGGTTGCAGTTGTTTGGAAGATTTTTAGCTTTAAAGGTAACCCTATAAACTGTGTGTACAGATCTTAGTATTCAAGAATGATTTGAGTTTTGGGACAAATGTCTCCTGTACTGTTCAGTACTGCTATTATATCATATATACAATTAGGCGATTTGTCTCAATTATTTTGGTTCCCATATTTTGCAGCATAGTATGTTCCTTTAAAGAACATTTGCTGTTATAATAGAAGTGATATTAAAGGAGTATAATTCATTCAGAGGATGCTTAAGAGAATGTCTGGTTTAAGTCCTCACTATAACTCAGTAAAATGCAGATCTTGAAGCTTTTCTCAGTACATTAGAGGTTATCTATGTAGTGAACTGTGGTTGACTTGAGAGTGATGAAACATCAGGTTCTTAGAAAAAACTTTTTTTTAGTGTAGAGCACTTCTGGAGGTGTAGACTTCGCAATAGCTGTTCTGGACCACCAAGAAGCAGCTGACAAAATACAGAAGCCACAATAAGGCGGAATGACTGTACATCTGCTATGTTTAAGCATTCTGCTGAATGATGTAGCAACTTTTTACTATAAGAATTTTGGCAGAAGTATACTAATGTATCACGAAGTAGTGAACTTGAGATGAATGTGTTTTGAGACTACTAAAGGATGAGTACTCTCAACAGTATGATAATGTATGATGAGGTAACTGCTTTCTATTTTGCTTTGTAAAGAATGGCTAGCACCTCCCCAATTCCTCCCACTTACCTTGTGTAGCAGTACCCCCCATTTTTAGGGGGTGCACTTTCTTATAACTCATAAAATAAAGCAATGTACTTGTTGTTACATAAAACAGCAAAGATATGAGGCTATCAAGTTATATTCAACTTAAACCAGGATAAAATATGATGAGCGTTTTATTAAATATGCTTCACTAGACAACTTTAAACATAGGTGGGTAAATGGGCATCAAGACCTTAGATGGCTACCATGACCTGTCATTCTTCCTATGAAACTATAAAAGGCATGCACTCTCCAAAAGCATGCAATGTGTGGACTGGCACATATTGAAATGTTTTTATTAACACATCCAAAACTGTAGAAGCTGAACTACAAGCTAGTGTAACTTGCAAAACTCTTGGCTATATCACTATACCTCACCACTTGCTATATTCTCCAAAGGAATGAAACATTAATTGCAGTCTTAAAATCTTTTTTTGTAAATTTTAAAATGCGCTTGCAAACAGATAGTAGAGTGGTTCATGAAGTCCACTTGTCAGTTGCAGAAAATGCTCCTTTTCACTCATTCCTTACTACTCTATCCTCTACTGCCATGCATTAGTTTGCAGGGTGCAGCAGGAATGCCATCAGTTGAGAGAGTACCCTGCAAATCTGGCAGAACTGAAGCCAGCTTTCTGCCCTCAAGTTCACAAATTAATTTTCAAAAACTTACAGTGCAAATATGAAGACAAACTGCTTATAACTTACTATGACAATGATTGTCGACAGAACACAGAAACTGAGTTTTAAGGGATTCTCCCAAAAGCCAATGACTCACATGCTGTCCCAGTCGCTGCTTCCATTCTTACCTTGAGTTGGGCACCTACTCGTACATAGCTGTAGGAACTGGGGTCCTTCTGGAGGTGTAGACTTCGCAATAGCTGTTCTGGACCACCAAGAAGCAGCTGACAAAATACAGAAAAGAAATGCAAGATATTAAAAAACAATGATAAAACTGAAACTTTTTGTTCATGACAGAAAGACAAATGCATCTGTAATGGATACTAACAAGTTGTCTTTGTTTAAACATAACTTCATTAATTCACCTGGAACAGCAACACCTTATTAATAAGAAGCAAGCAGTTTTGCATCTCAAAGACTCCAAATGGTAACAGTGATATGCTACAAACAAGCATCAAATTAGGTGTATAACAAAATATCAATTACTGCTAAATTTAACAGACTTTATTATATAATGTTAGTGATGGGACACATTTGGTAATGTACCTGCTCCAGCCTTTAGCACATAAAGTATTTACAAGACAAAAGACTGTGCTGTCCAGACTATGTTGTGGGAGTCAATGCACTGAAATTTGTGAATAGCTTTGCTGAAAACCACAAAAAGCCAAATCACTGAAAACAAAACAATGTGGGATAGTGGTTTTCAGTGTAGAGAAAGGACTGTCCCTTATTCTAGTCATACTAATAATGACAAATTCTAGAACACAGGATCCTGGACTAAAAATAAATCAGTTTTCTCTCTATCACTAACATAGTTTTAGTGCTAACTGAAACATTTTATTGTGACACAACAATAAAACTGATGAACATAAACAAAAGCATTACATTCAGGTAAAAGGTATCCAGCATGAGCAACTAGTAGTGATGCCTCAAGTATAATGGAAAATTCATAGTCTTAATGTAAGTGAAATCTTCCTGCTGCAAACTACTCTTAAAACTCTTACCATCAGACTACAAACCCTTTAATTTCCTACAAGTGCTGTAACCCTGTGACATTAGGTCTCTTAGTCCAAATAAGGGAGTGCTGAAATAGTACTCCACCTCAAACACACAGTGGTCCAGAAACAAAGATGAGCTTGTCTGTGAGCCAGTGTTACTTGATTAGTAGTACAAAATACTAATACTGCACAAAGAACAAGTTGTAGCTAGGTTTGTTTAGCAGCTTATTTTAGAAAAAAAAGAAGTTCTGTACTTCCCATAGCATTCCATCTGTGTTGTCTATTTTCTTTCTTCCTCAACCATTGGGTTCGAATCCAACTTGGCCATTACTATAGCTCATGGCCAGCTGAAACTCTCAAGCTCCACTTTACCCATAATGCACCAATCAATAACATACCTCAGATCTTGTTTGCTAGATGACATAAGCAATAAATATCAGAATAATGTTTTTAAGAAAGGAAAACCAAAATCTGGAGATCTATACAAGATACGTTGATAGCTTTAATACATCCTGCTCTTCCAGAAGTCCATTATTACAAAGGTTGGGGGTTGGTGGGTGGGGAGGTGAAGAAGAATGAAAATGGACAAAACAGATGGAATGTTATGGTAAGTACAAAACTTCTTTATCTGATGTTAATTTTCATTCAATCCTCAGCCACTGGGATAAGGTCTCCAGCTACCTAATATCCCAGATGGACTCTAAGGAAGGATATTCCTGAGCATGGCTGAACCAAACACTGCTCTTCCCCTCAAGACCAGATCCAATTTGTAATGAGTAATAAAAGTATGAGGATTAGCCCGAGTAGCAGCTACACATATGTCATCCATGGAATGACTGGATAAAAAATACTGATGAAGTTGCCATAGATCTAGTAGAGTGAGTCCTTAAAGGTTTTGGCAATGAAAGGACTAAATTATCACACACATAGGCTATACACAATCAGTAATCCTCCTTGCCAATGTTACCTTTGTAATCAATTTGCCTAATTTGTTATCTGCAAAGAATACAAATAACTGATCAGATTTTCAAATCTCTTTTGTTCTGTGCAAGTAGAAATGTAACTGTCTATGAACATCCAGCAAATGTAACATATATTCACCTTTGTTTTCAAATTTTGGGAAGAAAATGGGAAAGTTAACAGACTGATTCATACTGAATTCTGACACCACTTTGGAAAGAAAGGAAGGGTTGGTTCTTAACGTCACCCTATCCTTCTGGAAAATCAAGGAAGGTGGTGTAGAGGATAATGCTTGAAATTCTTCCAGCAGAGGTAATAGCCACTAAAAATATAAACGTCCTGGTCAGAAATTTAAGTTCACATTTCCCTGCTGGTTCAAAGGGGGAATGGATTAAGGTCTACAACAGAAGATTCAAATCCCATGGAGCAGTACAATCTTTATAAGGTGGTCTAAGTAAAATAGTACCTCTTAGAAAGGTCTTGCATATCTTAGTGGAAGTTAGAGAAGAAATATATTAGCGGAAGTTAGAGAAGAAATGTAGACTCCTACATGAAAGTTAGAGATACCTGCCAATTGAACTTTAATGGTCCAGGGCTAGCGCTCTCATTAAAAATTTCTGCTAAAAACTTTAAGACACTTTGTGTAGGGGGTGAAAAGGGATCAATATGTTTTTGATGGACCCAACAAACAAACCTCTTCCATTTACTCTTTTAGATGTTTCTAGTAGAAACTTTATAGGAAGACAAAAGTATATGACACACAGGAGACAAGGACATAGGTTGTCTGGCTATTAATGGAAGTGGAGACACCACATTTCAGGTTCCAGATATCCAGATGAATCATGCCTGTTGGGTGAGATGGTAGCTTTGGAATCCGATCTAGAATCCAAGGAGAGTAAAGAAGATGAAGCCAAAGGAAGGGGAACCAAACTTGTCAAGGCCAGTAAGGTGCAATGAGGATGACTTTGCTCTTCAACCTTGCATCTTTCTGCAGAAATTTGGGAATCAATGGAGTTGGTGGATATGCATAGAGAAGACCGGAGGGCCAATTATGGAGCAGACCATCTCTCAATGATTCTCCAGTTAGGGGGGTTATGGCAAAAAAAGCTGCTGCACTTGTTGTTTAGTGGAGACACAAAAAGACGCAGCAAGTTTGGCCCCATTGATGAAAAATTGCTTCCGTCACTTTCTTGTTGAGAGACCACTCACGAGGAAGTAGAATGGACCTGCTCAATTTGTCTGCTGTTATGTTGGACTTCCCCAGAGTGTGCATTGCTATCATAAAATGGTTGGATGAGATCACCCATTGCCATGCTCTGAGTGCTTCTCAACACTAGGGGTAAGATCTGGTTCCTCATTGCTTGTTGATGTACCAAACTACTGGCATACTGTCTGTCTGAATCATAATTATCCCCAGAGGTAAAGCATCCTGAAAGGCTTGGAATGCTAATAGCACTGCTCTGATCTCCAGGACATGTTTATGGAAATTGGCCTCCTCGGGGGACCAAGTGCCTTAGACTGTTTTCCCCAGGAAGTGCTCCCCCAACCTGGGATGTGTCCATGGTCACTATGGCCTTGGGTTGAGGGAAAATGAATGGACGACCTTGTAAAAACTGATCTGACCTTATCCACCGCGAAAGGTATCTTTTACATGCCTGTGTGATCCTTATTTGAACTGACATCCGCTGATAATGAGTTGACCACTGGAATGCTAGCATCCACTGATGAATTCTCACATATCTTGCTGGGGGACTAGAATTATAGCCAACGGCACTGACCCCAAGGGTTGAGGAATCAACCAGGCTGAAATTTTGGTAGTGTGAATCATTTTTGCGATCTGGAATTTCAATGTTTGTACTCTGGCTGAGGGAACTGAATCTGTTGCAGAAACTGTATTGAAATTTGCCCCTGTGAACTCCAGTTTTTGAGATCGTTATAACTGTGATTTGTTTTAGTTTATTGTAATTCCCAGAAGGGAACAAGTCCGGAGTACCTGGCCTCTCTCTATTATGAGAAAATGCCTGGTCAGAATAGTAATGAGCCAGTCGTCTAAATACCGAAACACCAGGAATCTCTGCAGTCTCAAGTGAGCTGCAACCACTGCCATACATTTGGTGAACACCCTGGGGGCTGTGGTGAGACCAAAGGACCGGGCTCTGAACTGGAAAAGCTGGCTACCAGTGAAAAGCACAAGAACCTTCTGGACTGCCTGTTCATTTTTATGTAATAGTAAGCATCTTGAAGGTCTGTCAAACACATCCAATGGTCCTTGCCTAGGAGTAGCAGGATGGACTGAACCATGACCATCAGAAACTTTGAGTGTCAAATTGACTTGTTCAGTTTGCTGAGATACAGAATTGGTCTGCAGTCCCCTGTTTTCTTTGGCACTAAAATGAATCTTTAGTAAGTTCTGGATCTTTTCTGGTCTGGTGGGACCTCTTGGACGACTCTTTTTCTATCAGCATTTGTTTTTTCCAGTGCTGCTGCTTTCCTCTGATTGGGTGGAACATCAGGAAACGTTTGTGAGGATGGTGGTGGAAGGGAAAAGGGAATTATATAACCTTTGTAAATAATCCTCTGCATCCAGGTATCTTTTGTGATATCTAGCCAGGCTCTCTGGTGTAGGGATAAATTATCCCCAAGTGCTTCCACAAAGGGACAATTGGGCCTCCTTTCATGAGCATTGATAGGGCCTGTCAGAAAATGTCTCTCTAGACCCTTGGTTTTGCAGACCACCTCTGCTGCATGAGCTGCATCTTCCATTAGCGTTCCCCCCTCTGCCTTTGGGGGCACCATCTCCACGTGAATCTTGGGAAGGACTCTGAGATTTTTTTGAACCACATTACCCACCCCCCTTCATTGATTACTAGAGATGGTCCTTTGATAGGTCAAATACGTAATCCTACAGCATAGAGTGTCTTTCCATCTTTTTCACACCTGGAGAGTATGTCTTTCACCTTGGGGCCAAATAAGGAAGATCTGTCAAAGGAAGCATTGATGAAAGAAGACTTGAACAGCTGTGCAAAGTCACACAAATGCATTCAGGTGTGTCTCCTTATTGACATGCTTGAATCCACTGCCCCTGAGGAAACCCTCAGCTGCATGAGAAATAAGCCTCATGGACGAATTTGAAATGGAATGAAGAGTCGCCAACTGCAGGACTTAAGTCTCTGCAGTAGTGGTCCCTGAAAGAGTATTTGACAGTTTCTTTATTAAATCTCTTTGCAACCTAGTGAAATATGCCAAATAATTCAGCGATCTAACAGCAAAAGTCACTGAAGCCTAGACACGCATTCGGGATCTGTCCAAAGCCCTGGACTCTCTATTAGGGGGATGGACAGTGGAACTTTGTCCTGTAAGTTCCTTCTTCTTGGCCACTGCCACAACCATGGCACCCACTGGTACTCCCTTACTCCAGTGTTCCCTTCCCATCAGAGGTGCTAGAATTCGGTCTGATCTCTTGGGGATAGGTTCAACTTCATCAGGTTCCTTCCATGCCTGCTGAGAAATCAAATCAATCATCAGCGGGTGGAGTTACTCAGGAGGTAGATGGGCCAGATCCAAATACCTCCAGAAACACTGATTCCCCTGGAGAAAGATGTTGGGAGGACCAACCACCCCATTGCTTGAGAATCTCCAGAATGTCTCCAAATTAAGCATCTTCAGGTGGTGATCTAGGGGATCCTACCCCTTCATCAAAATCAGTGTCTTTTGTGATAAATTCATGTGGGGAAGCCAAGTCCTTTCTTTTGCACTTTCTCTTTCTGGGTACTTCCTAGGTCAGATGTTCTGGGGAAGTGTCAGAAGAGACGGTGATACCTTGCTGGTTAGTCTGGAGGGGTTGGACTGGTTGCCCTGTGGACTTGAATGTCGAGGCTCACAGCGCAGAGACACATAAGATGTTGAAGGAGGATCTGAAGTGGAATGGGGAAAGACTGTCCGTCCCACCAAAGCAGGAACAGTCTTACTCAAAGGCAGACCATCCTGGGGAGAAAGAAACAGATGGAGCTTCTTCCCCACTGGCTCCATCTGCCCCAAAGGCAATCTACCTGAGGCAGAAGTCAGAGCCAAGCTGCCCAAGGCGGAGGCTCCGAGGGGTAGAGATGGGTCCAAAAACTGCAGAGTCAACTCCTACACCTCAGATCTGACCAGTATGCTTCGGCTACAACAGCCATTTGGCTCAGAACTCTCTGGAGCTGGGATGCTCAGAGAAACCCTTGGATCCAAACACCACTATCCTTGGATCCAATCCAGATGGTCTTGGCAAACTCAGATCCAAGGATTCTGAAACATAACAAAATGCCGAATTGGAGAAGGAGCCGATACTGGAAGGGTAGAGATGGATAAGGCTTCCTGACCTGAGGGGGTAGGAGAATCCCCATCTGTATCTGCACTGAGAGAAACTTCCTCATCATTCTATCCATGTCGGCTTTGGTGAGGCTCCTGGAAGAATGAAATGAAGCAATAGCAGGTGATTTGGAATGTCGTCTTTCAAGGAAGGGAGATGGAACTTGGTCTACAGAGATAAGAGTATCAGATCTGAGGAAGTACCTTAAGACCCAAAGGACTTGGATTAGGTTCATAGATTAGATTAGGTCCATAGATTTGTACTAGGCAAAGTGCCCTTATGGGCCATTTTAAACCTAGCCAATTATCCCATGTGAGAATCAAACCTTGCACCTTGTGTTTGTAAGGTAAACACCTTAATCATTATGCCATCCTCCCACCCCATTTTAGGTGATTGGGGATGTCTTGGAGACTGACTGCTTCTGACCCATCCTGGACTTTTTGTGTGGAGACTCCACTGAGGACAGATTCGAAGAAACCATTTTTTTTTTTTTACCTACTTTTCAGGTAGACTAATTTTATCTCCAGCTATAATGTTTGTCTGCATCTAACTGCAATGTCAGTTGTTTGTACCTAATTTAATTACTATCTACTGTGCAATTTGTAATTCATGACAATGATGTTTCACATTGTACATGCTACTGGAGCTTTTCTCCCTTGGCCTCTGCTGAAAATGGATTTTTGAACCAGTGGACCTTCCCTGTCAACAACAATAATAATAATAATAATAATTTTAAGGGACTTTTTAGAGGATCCTTAGAATGTACCTTGTGTGTGTGTGTGTGTGTGTGTGTGTGTGTGTGTGTGTTGGGGGGGGGGTAAGACCCAGATATGGCTTCAGACAATCTGGTAGGCAGTAATCCTTTAAGAATCAATTTGTTTTTACAGTCTGCTATTTCTCACAAAATAAAAATCTTGCAAACACATTCCACATTAAGATGTTCTGGGCCTAAACAACAGAAGCAGAGGTCATGAGCATCAGAATAAGGTAGCTATATGGTCACATTTCCTGCACTTTTTAAATCTTTTTTCAGACATGATGGAGAAGGAAAGATAGCAAGAAAAACAACAGAAAAAAAACAAGTTATATGAAAAGGGTAAGGAGGAATGAAAAAGAGAAAAAAGAAAAGGGGTACCAAAAATATTATGAAGGAATACACCAATGGTGTAAGAGGAAGGTTTTACATATAAAGTTTTAAATTCTTAAAAAATACCAGCAATGGTATGAAAGAAAGAAAAACACTAAGCGTACACAGGAGTAAAGAAAAAGGAAAAAAAATATTTAAATAGCACTAATCTCTAAATTCGCTTGAGAACAAAGCTGACCACGTCTATAAGCGAAAAGCGGCAAACAAGATCTGAAGTATGTTACGGATTGATGCGTTATGGGTAAGGAGGAGCTCGAGAGTTTCAGTTGGCCATGAGCTACAGTAACAGCCAAGTCAGATCCGAGGTTCGGATCCAAACTCAGTGGTTGAGGAATGAATGAAAATTGACAATGTAAGATCAAAGGTTAATATCTGCACGAAAAGTCTGATTTCGGACAAGAAAATGAAAGATAATGATATGTTGTATAGACTTGCAGATTAGAGCATTTTTTTTTTTGCTCTCTTTCCCCACTGTCTTTTGATCATCAGCCCTCCCCCCAAGTGAATCAGTAAGGCGAAGATCCTCTGAAAGGGTCATCATTCAGACAACCATCTGGGATAGTTTGAGATTTTTTATTGTTTTTGCAAACCATATCCACACATTTAGTGAAATGCCAGGGAGGGATATGCAATGGGCTGACCATAGTGGATGCCATCTTATTCCAGAAGGAGAGTTCCCACTACAGCTGTGCCTGTCCCTTTGAAGCAAGAGCAGTGTTTTTTTTTCCAGTGAAATTGCACTGTGAAGTGTGCTCCCAAGTGCAAGCAACAGGAGAGGCAAGATGGTCACAGTCTTTCATGCCTACCCTTCTCTGCCTCAGTGTCATTGAATCAGAAGATGAAACCCATCCAAAATGTTGACAAATAAGGTTGCTAAAGCCAAGTCTTCAGTGCTATTCCTGAAAGAATTTATTCAGGTGTGAAATGGTTAATTAGCTGTTTAATTTTACAACTTTAGATCACATGCAGCATCAGTGCCAGCAATAAACTTGGGTTTAAAATGTACAGAAGTATACAAAACATGTTATTCAATTTGCACATCGATGAGGTGTTTGAATAAGACAGCTCCCAGACAGTCTGAGACATGCACACACATACACAAACACACCAAATTAATATTATTATTATATAAAGTACAAAAAAATCCAACGCACCTGGTAGAAAGAGTGAAAACTTCTTTCTCCTGCTTGCTGCACAATAACTCGAGACTGTTGGTGAATTAAAAAAAGACAGTTTTTTTAAGAGCACAAAACATTGCTGATTTATTTTCTAGCTAGTTCCAAATTCTACCCATGATTAGGATCACAGTGCATGGACAGCTACTTACACAATAAAATAGATAATCTGCTGCAGCAGACACAGCGGCAGTCTTGTCCCTTTACCAGCAAAGGATTAGTAAGTGTTATAAGCAAAATACCAAGGCAAGTGCCTCTGCCTTCACTGTCATTATTCTGCCTAGGGCGATGGGGCTTAACATTGCATTTTCTTAACTAGGATACAAGGACTCATACACAGAAAGGAGCACATACTCAAAAAAGCAAATAGTGTTCAGATGGAACAGATAACCTACTTATTACAGGCAATGCGTAAACACTAGCAGTAATAAGATATGCCTTTCATGACATTATTGGCAAAAAAA
Source organism: Protopterus annectens (assembly GCF_019279795.1). Taxonomy (NCBI): domain Eukaryota; kingdom Metazoa; phylum Chordata; order Ceratodontiformes; family Protopteridae; genus Protopterus; species Protopterus annectens. The sequence continues at coordinate 1,233,731,558 of NC_056747.1, forward strand.
ATGAATGCAAGTGGTTGAATGAACAAGGTTATCTTTACTGCTATCACTGATCTGTTTATATAAATATCCTTTCTGTACTTACATGGTCTTGGACACCAGCATCATCTATGAACCAGGCTTCAGTGCGCTTATAGTAACACACTCAAAATGCAGTCACATCCTTGGCTGTCATGCAGGGTTTGAGCAGTGAACATCAGCAACAAATCAAATTCAATATCAAGTAAAGATGCAGGGGCTGTGCTTACCACTGTTCCCTACATTAAATGCACTCCACACAAGCACTAAACTTTAGAAACACAGCTTCAAGTCAAACATATGAAAACTGAACATGTTTATTAAACATTCATTAGGTCAAAGTATATACGACCAATTAAGTTAATTAATATCTGAAAACTGCACAGGTGTACTGAGCCTTCTTGACCATTTTCAGATAAGAAACTGGGAGAATTACACAGAAAAAAGTATGAATACCCCGGTAAAGAATTAAACACTGATCAAATAAAACTAATGACAAAAAAATTACGCAATAACTATAACATTCATGCAATGCAATCATTTTAATAATTTCCAAACAGAACCTGGACTACAGACTTAATTAAAACTTCAATATACACAATGGGAAATAAACGTGCGTTTAACAAAATAATGGCTAGATGACAAGAACTGAAAAGTAAACTAATTACGTCAAGATGTACAGTTTGACAGATCAGTACTAGTAGTAGTAGTACAGTAGTTGAACTTTGGGAGGGTTAATGAGAATGGAAGAAATGATTAGCTGTTAGAGCTCCAGAAATAGTACAACTCTACTATTCTGGAATACTCTTCCAAAGTAATTGTTCTTGGAAGGAGCACATTTTTTGATAAGGAGATGAATATCAATGGTATTCTTAAAGAAAGAATGTGCAACAAAGTGATATGATTTAGTTATTGAAGAACAACTTACTAGTTAGAAAAGGAACACCATTCACAATGCAAATGACTCAAGCCGATCCAAGATAAATCCTGCATTTGGTTAAGTATCCGAAAATTCCACAGAACTCACAGGTCCCAAGAATGGGTGTTACACTACTTCGTTAGTTAACAACACTTTACAGCAGCCTGAAACAGCTCATGGGATAGTGGCAACATATGCCGGTTACATGGTGTAGAGAGACAAGGCAATGAAGGCAGTCCACGGGATATGTGATCAAGTAGGGATCTGGGTGCTAGAGGAGATGATCTGGGAGGATAGCAGTGTCTGACCTCACTTCAGTCATACAGTGGGGAGGGTGGACAGCCCAGTACCTTGCATTGCTGACTGAAAGCAGAGGCATGAAGAAGCACCAGGTAGCACTAAAGGCCAAAAATGTGCTGCTGATGGGTTCTACACATGCATAGAAATGTGTAGTACTTGCATATTATCGCAACCAGATTTGTAACCTCGTCTAAAGTATAATGCATTCTCTGGTTTGCAATAAATTCAGTCCTTTCCATTTAGTAGAACTGAAATGAAGGACAGAATATTGTTACCTAGCTGTAGTTAAGGAAAAATAAGTAAGTTGTGCCTGTGTTTGTGGGGAGGAAGTTGCTGACTGGCATAATTTTTTCGCAACCATGTTGCAAGCGAGTTAACATCAGTTTTACACACAGTTTTTCACAGCTTCTGATCACTTTCAGAAGCACAACAGTGAAATCCTCCTTGAAGGGAAAGCTGTGTATAAAATTGATGTTAACCTACCGTTCAGAGTTCTTTACAGCAGCAGAATGCAGGATTCCAGATTGGAGGCTAATATCTGAAGACTGAGTTGCTCAGTCCGTCTATCAGAAAAACGGAAAAGCCATATGTGTTCAATAGACATCACAGGTACTATTAGGAAAGTAGAACAGAAATTTGGACAGTACTCTTTTAACACTATCACAAAAAGCCTAAGGAGCTTGACTTTCCAGATCCTGTTTAAAACATATAGGGGATTACAGTTTCCCTGATTTTGTGGTCAGTGTAGTAGAGCACATGGTTCTACGTTGTCTTTAAAACAAACGCATGCCTGAAAAAAAGTTGTCCCTCTCGCAGTTGGTTGCCAAAGTCCTGCTTCCATTTCTTTTTCCTGGTCCTGTTAAACCAGCAAACCTAATTAGGAGCTGATGGACACCTTTTTACTTAAACAGTCCTTTCGCGAAAACATTATGACTTGCCTAACGTTACAAATCTGGTTGAGATAATATGCAAGGACCAAATGTGCATATACAATGTCACCAATACTGTGGGGTGTAATCATCAGGCTGTCACTGGAACAGGGGAATTAGAGCTAAGCAGAAAACCCTGAAGGCTGCCTGGATGATGACCTCCTACAACTGGTTCTTACCCAAAGAGGAACAAACAGCTCTGTCAGTTACAGGACAGCTGCTGAGTGATAAACAGCAGTGTTAAAAAGAATTAGAAGAATGGCATATTGGCGAGTGCAGAGATGTCCATCTCTTGCAGATGAAAGGACTGCTGTAACAACGTGTGAAACATAGATGATAATGGCAGTAACAAGGCAAGGTGCGACTGATGCTGATGCTGTCTATGATGGTAAAAAGAAGAAAACTAACAAGGTGCCACACCTAAAGGTTACGCCCACTTCCACTGTTCAGAAATTCCATAATCAGATTTGCAGGTTTTTGACATATCTGTTAACTGCTTTATAAATAAAATGCAATCCCCCCCAGTGGGTAACATGGGCACCCATGTCACCAAAGTGGTGTCTTATGCGCTCCCCATAATGAATGCATGCTTCCACACACACATCTCCTGACAGCTATCATTTCCAGTTTGGGATCACCAAGTCCACATCACCTGATCTTATGCCCACTGTAAATATACCCAGCCTCTGCTTGCATGGAAACAACTGATCTGTGACACTATTGCCTTCCTCTAGGATGGGTGGTCTGGTGCAAGTTGCTGGACATGAGTACTTGTTTCATAAAGATAAACAAGCTAGCATACTAACAAAAAAAATGTATATCCCTTTCTTACACAATATTTCAAACAAATGCAACCCTGATCACACTTACAGCCAGTGGGAGATCTGCCGGCAAAATCTTCTTAAAACAAGTAGCAATGGTCACTTATGAGACATATGAGAGTAAATACCACATAGAATGCTGAACAGTGGCTTTGCAGCCCTTCCAGGGAGACAGACATGATGAAAATCCTTCATGCTCACAGAGAATGTCATCACAACCCAGTCACACAACAGCATGAATCTTTTACAGGTGATATATCCTCTGCGCTGGCCAAACTAATGACAGTCACCTGAATGTACTAAATTTATCCTATCTTTTGGAATAAAATATGAAACAAGCTGAAATGAACTTCCACTATCAGGAATAAAGAAGCTGTCCAAACATTTGGAATATATCTGGTGGTGGTGGAAGTAGGGAGAGTTCCTTGCTTGCAGTAAAAGGGGCACTCCAAGTGATAAAAGAAGGGGTAAAGTACACATTACGGAGAACAGAGTTTTTATTGTTCCAAGGAATGAATAGTTCAGACAGGCATATAATAAACAAGTTGAACAAATATTCCTGCAAACATTATAATTAAAGTTAATATAAATGTGTGTGCATATACACACACAGATCTATAAATACACACACACATATATATATATATATATATATATATATATATATATATGTGTGTGTGTATACACACACACACACACACACACACACACACACACACACACACACAGATGCAACTATAACCATAGCTTTTCACTGAATATTCAATTCATTTAAAGTCAAATCATATAAAATTTTCTTTGTTGAAACCTCTCTTCATCAAATCACAATTCATTGAAAACATTCTACACAACAAATATACCATATAAAATCAATTTTTTGCAGGGGCAAGCTCCTCTGAACCCCCAATGTCGGGGAGAGGAGCTTTGCCCCCAACAAACTTATATATACGAGCTCCACAGTTGCACAACCATGGAGAAAAGAAAAAACAGAACACATAGTGAATCAGTGTTGGCACAAAAACACAACCGTCGACAAATTTGGGGAACAACATTATGGTAGTCATTACCAATTCACACAATCTTGCAAACACTCTCCTCTAATGACTGTTATACCAAAAATACTACACCTTCACACACAATATATATACTTCTACAGTTTTCAGTGAAATATGATTTGATTAAAAGTTTTGATGAAAAGAGTTTTAGATGAAACGTTTTAGATGATTTGACTGTCAATGAACTGAGCATTCAGTGAAAAGCTATACTCCCCCCACCCACACACACACACACACATATATATATATATATATATATATATATATATATATATATATATATATATATATATATATTTATTTATGGATCTACTTCACAAGTTCGAAAATCCGAAATAACCGAAGATGAATTTGCAGAGATGAAAAGAGCAAAACTTTAATTTACCGAACAGTAAATGTTTACTAGGGTAAGTAAACCCTTCCCCAACAGTTATGTAAAAACATAACACAATGTATCAAACCAACCCACCCCCAACTATATATACCAACTCCAGGATCGCACTACAGTGGAGAAAAGAGCATAGTCCCCAATATTGGGCAAGTGTTTATTTACCCTGAGAAACACTTTACCATTCGGTAAATTAAATTTTTGCTCTTTTCTTCTTGGCAAATTCATCTTTGGTTATTTTCGATTTTGGCCTTGTGAAGGGGATTCATATATATATATATATATATATATATATATATATACGAAAAACAAAATAAGGTGCATGAACCAATGTAGGTGCTGCAGAGCAAAAATACAGCACAAACAAAACACTCCAGCACTCAAAAGTGAAATACCATTTAATCTATAAGTCCATCAATGTATTCTTTAAAAAATACAGCCTCCAGCCAACATGACAAAACACAGACCAGGTTTGCAATAGTGTCATCAGTGTAATCAAGCATGCACTTCGTATTCTTTTAAATAAACCTTTCATAAAAAGGCAGACCCCATATTCCAAAAAATACACTGAATTCCTACATATATAAAGTATATATAATACAAAAAATTTGGTACTTACGTATTATCGCAACCAGATTTTCGCAGTTGCGGTAATATGCTTGTTGGCCCAAAAACGGATTGTGGGAGTAAAGTTAAGGTTAAATTTGATGTTTTCTATGGATACAACCTATTTTTCTCACAAATTCATAAGCAAAATTAATGTGGAAATGTGAATCCTGTTTGCGTACTTCAAAACTGGTTACACTGCTGTCATTCTGCTGGAAATGAAACGAGAACACCTGGGAAATGTTTGGTTGAACTGCTGCCGTACTGCAAGAAGGATTATTCCAAAGTTGACAATACATTTTTTTCAGAGAATAAGATATCAAGAGCAGCAAATTTTGGGGGTAAATTATTGGCTTTATTTTACAAACATTTGAAAAGAATTTAAGTTAAAGAGAAGAACAAATAGATAAAGTACTTGTACAACAGAGGCTAAACGTAATATTACATGTGCTGTTAGGTGTAAGATAAACATGTATGGAGTATCTGACAGTACCGGATGATTTTTTTGTTTTCAGATGGATAGTAGTTACTGTTTGAATGTTTTCTGGATGGTTTGGACAGCATACTTGTGGATGTTTTGAGCAGCATATTTGTGGATGTTTTCTGGATGTTTTGGACAGCATACTTGTGGATATTTTCTGGATGTTTTAGGGCCGCATACTTGTGGATTGTTCAGTCGCAGGTGTATCATGAGTGACATGATGTCGGGAAATGGCATAACTTCAAACAGTCATTTTTTAAACTGTACACTGTTCTTCCTGCCTAAACAATGTCTTTTCATAAAGTTAACATTGCCACTGTAATTCTGCATACATTTCTGGTTACATTCACACACCAGGAAGCAAATGGTATTATCACAAAAATCTGGTTGCGATAATACGTAAGTACCAAAAATTCATATAAATATATATTCTTTGCACAAAAGGAGAACCTTCTATAATTATACTCACACCTATAGACCTAAAAATATAGATACACTCTAATATATGTATAAAAATATACAAATGTACACATAGATATTAATGTGCACGCAAACATAAATACTCTTGTACAAAAAATACACATATATATTTATATGAGAGTACATATCAAAATACAGATATAAAAATAACATCAGTATAAATCAGGGCAAGATGAAACAAACTCGTCTATCAATGAATACATTCAAATCAATCCGTATATATTATTTATTATTTCCAGTTTGATTACCGGGGAAGTCCACTGGGCCCAGAGATTCTGTTTTCAGTGGAGGCCCAGGGAGAAAAGGTCCATGAAACAAGTTACAGTAAAGATGATAGTCCAATAAAAATAAAAATACAAGTACAAATACATATCAAATAATTCAAAGCGTGAGCAATATTGACCGTAGTGGAAAAATATTGTGTAGATAAATTTTAACAAAATCACAAAGTTAAAGTCAAAAGCTATTTACAGAGTGTGAGAGATCGTTTGGGAATTAGCTATAGAAGGTTATAGCCAGCTATAAGGTGCTTAGGCACTCAGGAGGATACCCTCCCAGGGGCTTTTGCTAAAAAGAGTTCTAGGTAGGGAGAATGCAGTTACATTTCCATTTGGAGAAGAGGTAGGTGTAAAGCTCAGTTTTGAAGTTGTTTGTGTTTAACATTGTTCTTAGTGTGGAAGGGAGAAAGTTCCATTTCTTACCTAAGAAGGAGGAGAAGAGAAGTTGTCCAGCAGGACGTTTAGGTTTGTGGACAGTAATTAAGTTTTGGTGTTCAGATCTGAGAGTTCTATTTGGGATGTATGGAGGAAGGATGTTAGTTAGAGCGGGGCATTTGGTTGGATTAAATATTAGTCTATGTGCTGTAGTGAGCTGGAGGAAGTCCAGGTAATTTGTGAATTCTAACCAGTTGAGGGATTGGAGGGTAACACACTGATGAGTGGAATGTTTGGCTTTGGTGGCAAACTTAGAAATTTTGTTATAACAGCTTTCAAGTTTGGAAGTGATGGAAGAGGATAGGTTAGTTAGTTAGCGGGGCGCCGTACAGAAGGGATGGAAGGAGGTAAGAGGAGGCCACAGTATGCCTGGTAGAAGTAGAGAGGAAGTGGTTATTCCTGTATAGCATACCTAGTTTTTGGTAGGTTTTCTTTATATTTTTCTGAATATGGATGTCAAACTTGAGGTGTTCGTCTATAGTTACACCAAGTAGTTTGGCAAAGAGAACAACTCTGATGGGAGAGTTGCTTTGGCTAAGGACTTGGAAGGAATTTTTATCAAAAGAGAAAGATTTTGAGGGTGTGAACAGTAGTATTTTAGATTTATTAGCATTGAGAGAAAGGTAATTTTGGTGCATGTATGCGTGTGTATTTTATATATATATATATATATATATATATATATATATATATATATATACACACACATACATACATAGGGTTTATATTAGATCACTGAATGCTTAAAAAAGCAAATTATGATTAATCGACCCTAAGTAAGCGAAAGCTTACAATTTCGAACTGTCAGAACAGCGATTTTTTTTTCCTAAGGAAAAAAAAAAAAAAAATCGCTGTTCCAACAAAAAAAAATACTTTAAATATTACATTAAGTGGGGGGCTTCACCACCCCACCCCCACTTAAATATACCAACTCCAAGACTGCACTACAGTGCCGAAAACGGCAAAGTAACAAAGTAGCCAGGCAAATTCTTTCCCAGGGAAAGAATTTGCTTAAAAGCCACTTTGATATTTTGCCATTTCAGGCTTTTGAGATTGACCAAGACGCATTCGTAAGAATGCATCTTCGGTCTTCTAATAGGGAACTTATAGATACATACACACACATATATACTCATGCCGATATGTTTGTGTTCATAGTAATAATAATAAAATATATATATGTGTGTGTGTGTGTGCGTGTGTGTGTGCAAACATACACACCCACATATATGCAAACAACACTTCTACCAATCATCATTTAAACCTGGCTTATACATAGCTCCAAGGTTCACAAACCACAGTTTCTACATACGATCCAACAAATTATGTTTATAAGAATTAGTGAAACCCATTCCACTAACACATTCAAGTCCTCTTAAAGGTGTATGTAGGGGCAGACTTAGCCCCAAGGGGTCTTTGAGTTTATGTCGAGCCTGGCTTGGGTAAGGGAGATGAAAGTTTTATTAATAAATGGAGGAAAATTCAAACGACTGCCTCTAGGATGTTTTTGGAGATGCTAATTGACTATTGTGAGAAGTCATAATAAGAAACATTTCTGCTCTAAGAAGAAACAGACAAAAGCCAAGCAGGTTTTGAGTGCTTTCGTCCTTTATTGATATGTAGGACTTCATCAGAATGCCATGGGTCAAGCTCAATGCCAAGAAACAAGAAGTTATGTACTCACCATAACGTTCGATGCATGTAGTCCATCTCGCCTCACATTCTTACCCGTGGGTTCGGAGCCGAATATTGGCTCAGACTCGGCCAAACTTTTCTAGCTGGAAGTCTTCTATTAGCTGGGCTAAGAAGGTATCCCATGCTGCACTGCTCCATATCCCCAGATCTAATTTGCTGCGAACACACACTCATACCCCATGCATAACAACATCCAAGTAAAGAAGAATAAACTAAAGGTGAAGGGAACTCTAAAAACCACACCTAACCTCCAGATCCTCCAGGAAGGGGGAAGGTGGGAGGGCAAGTAAGAATGTGAGGCGAGATGGACTACATACATCGAACGTTATGGTGAGTACATAACTTCTTGATGTTATGTAGTCCAATCTTGCCTACATTCTTACCCGTGGGATAGCGTCCCCAGCACCTACATCCCGGGAGGCTCAGAGGAAGATACTCCTGAGTACTGTGGAACCAAAGGAAGACCTGCCCCTAGATACCACGTCCAGCTTGTAATGAGTAACAAATGTGTGAGAAGATGCCCAGGTAGCTTGCCGCACAAATATCATCCATAGACAGTCTGGCTTGATAGGCTGTAGATGTAGATACAGCCCGAGTAGAGTGAGCCTTGACTGGAAACGGTAGGTCCTTACCTCCTGAGGAATAAGTGAAAGAGATGCAATTTGATATCCACCTGGATAGGGTGATTTTGGAGACAGGGGACCCAATTCTGTTTTCCGAAAAGGAGACAAATATTTGATCAGATTTTCTGAGATCTTTGGTTCGGTGCAGATAGAAACGTAACTGTCTGTGTACATCCAATTGATGAAATTTAAATTCTGCCTTGTTTGAAAATTTTGGAAAAAACACTGGCAACTCAATAGATTGATTAAGATTAGATATGGAAGCCACTTTAGGAAGAAAGGAAGGGTTTGGTCTAAGAGAAACCCTGTCCTTATGAAAGATCAAGTATGGAGGTTTGATAGAAAGAGCTTGAATTTCTGAAACTCGCCTGGCCGATGTGATGGCTATTAAAAAGGCAGTTTTCCAGGTCAAGAATTTTAAGTCACAGGTAGCTGCAGGCTCAAAGGCTGGTGAAGTAAGGGCTTGCAGAACAAAATTTAGATCCCAGGGCATGATTGGCTCTGAGACCGGAGGACGGAGTAACAAAGTGCCCTTCAGGAAAGCCTTACAGAGTCTGTGAGCCATAAGACTAGGCTCATTTGCAACATGAAAATTAGAAATCGCTGCCAATTGAACTTTAATGGTAGCGGATGCTCTGCCCTGCTGGAAGAGCATAGACAAAAACTCCAAGACTGAAGCAATTGGGGCTGTGTAAGGGTCAATTCCTTGGGCATGAGCCCAAATAGAAAACCTCTTCCATTTGCTAGAATAAATCTTCCTAGCAGAGGGCTTATGAGAGGAAGATAAAATATGAACTACCTCAGGTGAAAAGTGATGAAGCCTAACTAACGACGGAAGTGGAGTAGCCAAGGCTGTCAACCAGAGGGTCCGCAGACAGGGGTGGAACTGTACCGACATGTGTGTCAGTAAGTCTGGTTGTGGGTCCAGAGTCCAAGGTGTGTCCACAATGTAGGGATGGAGAAAGGGGAACCAGACTTGACGAGGCCAGTGTGGAGCAATCAGAATCATTCTGCTTCCCAAGGATTGTGCTTGCTGAATCACTTTTGATAGCAAGGGAAACGGAGGGAAAGCATAAAGCAGACCGGAGGGCCAATCGTGGACTAGAGCGTCCCTGGGTGACTCCCCCTGTGGAGGGATCAGCATGAAGTAGCTGCTGCATTTGGTATTGAGGGGGCTGGAAAAAAAGGTCATAGCAAGGCTGACCCCATCTGCTGAAGATTTGTTCTGCAACTAGACGATTCAGGGACCACTCGTAAGGCATCAGAATAGCTCTGCTTATCCTGTCTGCTATCACATTGGACTTTCCCAAAATGTGCGTTGCCATCAGAAACAGTTGGGAAGATACTGCCCACTGCCACACTTGCATGGCCTCTCTGCACAGGGGGTATGATCTGGTTCCTCCCTGCTTGTTCAGATACCACACCACTGACATATTGCCCGAGTGTATTGCAATAGTCCCGAGAGGTAGAAAGCTCTGAAGTGCCTGCAACGCAAGTAGCACCGCTCTCATCTCTAGGACGTTGATATGCAGATGTATCTCGTGGTCTTGCCACATGCCTTGACTGTCCTGCCGAGATAATGCCTCCCCACCCCATCTGGGAGGCATCCGTGGTCACTGTGGCAACCGGAGGTGGTGGAACGAAGGGTTTTCCCCTGTCCAGATTGTTGGTGCAAAGCCACCAACTGAGATCCTGTTTGCATCTGTCCGTGAGCAAAATAGGGTGGGAAAGTGGAAGTTTCTGGAGAGACCATTGAGCAAAGAGGAGCCATTGAAGGAGCCTCATGTGCAATCTCGCTACAGGGACTAACATAATTGTTGCTGCCATAGTCCCCAGGAGTTGGAGAACCCATCTTGCCTTCACTTTCCTCATGGGTAGCAGGGCGTGCCCCTGTTGCTGTAAGACCCTGATTCTTTCCTGCGGTAGAAAGGCTCACATTTGAATGGTGTCTAGCTCTGCACCTATAAAAATGACACACTGTGAGGGCAACAAGGCAGATTTTTCCCAGTTCAGTGTTATGCCCAACTGTTGACAGAGAGTGATGGTAGCGTCCCTGGTTTGGATTAGTAGATGCCTGGTGGGGGCGGTAAGGAGCCAGTCATCCAGATACAGAAAAACTTGGAATCCTTGATGTCTCAAGTGAGCTGTCACCACCGCCATACACTTGGTGAACACCCTGGGGGCTGTGGTGAGACCAAAGGGCAGGGCTAGAAACTGGAAATGACTGGCTCCTAGTCGGATGCGTAGTGACTCCTGGATGCCCTGTCCATTTTGATATGGTAGTAAGCATCCTTGAGGTCGATGGAGCACATCCATACTTCTTTTCCCAACAATGGGAGAATCGATTGTAGTGCGACCATACGAAACTTGGACTTTTGTACATAGTTGTTCAGTTGGCTGAGATCTAATATGGGTCTCAGGTCCCCTGTTCTTTTCGGCACCAAAAAGAATTTTGAGTAAGTCCCTAATCTGATCTGGTCTGAGGGGACATGCTGAATGGCTCCTTTTCCTAGCAGCTTTGAAACCTCTGAAGCTGCGTGATCTCTTTGACTGGGTGGAATGTCTGGGATTTTTCTGACCGGAGGGGGCTCTGATGAAAAGGGGATGACATAACCTCCGGAAATTATTCGTAATACCCATCGGTCCTGGGTGATGCTTTGCCAGGCTTCCGGGTATAACGATATTCAACCCCCGACTGGCTCCGGAAATGCACAGTTGGGCATCCCATCAGGAACGACGGTAGGGAGAGCAGTGAAAGGAATCACGTTCTCCTGAATTGCGGAGGCCCCTTCTGCCTCTAGGGCGGAGTCTCCCTGAATAACCTCCCCCTCCTCTGCCTCTGGAGGGGGACTCACCTTGTGCACCGGGAAAAAAAATCTCTGTGATTTTTTGAACCACATCTTCCCACACCTCTGGGCCTTGGGGTAAGGCCTAGAGGGAAGGGAAAAACAGACCCCTACAGCAGACAGTGTCTTTCCCTCTTGCTCACACCTGGTGAGGGTGTCTTTCACCTTGGTTCCAAACAAAGAAGAACCATCAAAGGGGGCATCAGTGAAAGAAGACTTGAAGGCCTACGCGAAATGACAAAGGCGCATTCAGGCTTGCCTTCTAAGGGTGACTCCTGAGCTTGCTGCCCTACTCGCTCCCTATGATAATGTCCCAGTTACTTGTAATAATATTTTTAATAGCAGGCATGTCACTGCTGATGGGAATAGGAAAACTTAAAGTCCTATCAGTTATCACAATGTCTTTAACAGCCGGTACAAAACCAGCTTTAAGTATAGCCTTGAAATCTGAGCTTGCTTCTAAGTTAGATGTCCTACAGGGTTTTGAAAAAGAGAAGGATTATATGGAAATGTATGACAATTATGCAGGTGAAATGAAAGTTTCTGAGAAAGACTTAAGGGCTCAGAAAATAAAGAAATTTAATAGGGACTTGGGGGACATAAAGGGGAATGTTATGTTTTCTTGGAAGAAGAATAAGCGGGGTATGCATTTTTCTGACATGGAGAAAAAGGGTGCCAGATTAAAATCCAAGCGATTCACTCTATTTTAAAGAAAGTGAGCAATTCTAGTAATACTGAGTCAAGTGCTTCGGACATTTCCTCTAATCCCTCCAATACTGATATTGAACTTGATTTTGGTGATGGTAGAGACATTAACTAACCTATTCAGTCTCCTACATAATAAAGATCTACGAATAAGGGCCCTTTAGATGAGCCATTCACAAGGAATTCTTTATTAGTGGCTAGTAGTTGCCATGCTAGATATACCATTTTGAATATTCCGAAGGCCCAATTTCTTAGACACATTTGTAGTGATGAAAATGATTTTCAGCTGGAAGAGGTTAAGATGGAAAACAGGTTTAAATCAAGGGGCTATGATGCTAGTCTGGTTAAATAGGCTGGTGCCTGGG